>NC_053493.1:134020253-134235253 GCF_905171775.1 Rana temporaria
ATGTAGAAACAAACATCAAAGATTAACAATAACCAGAGATATAACACACGTGTGGTAAATGCGGGCGCAGCCGCCAACAAGGTTACAATGCTGAGACATATACTTTTCACAGTAGGGTGATATAGATACAGTATAATGATGTCGTATAAGACTCTAAGCTTAGTATAGTGTTGAAACATGACTTCCAACAAAACGTTAAAACATAAGGTTGTGCACATCCTGTACTTACAAATCTACTACAGGCAAGAGATAACAGCATACAATGGTGGCAATATATACCGTATTCTAGACTCACAGGTTAGATTTCTGAATGGAAAATGGGGGGAATCAAGTGGAGTACACCTCAGGGCCTAATGTGTTTGTACTCGTCAGTTGAGACAAAGTGTGACCAGCAAGCCCACGTTTCCGTGAACTTGGAAGGGGTGTCTTTCGCCTGATGGATAGTTCCTCCATCTCCATCGTCTTTTGGATACGATTAAACCAGTCGGAGACAGACAGAGGGTCGGTAGATAGCCATTTGAGTGGTATACACATCTTGGCCGCATTCACCATGTGCATGGCAAGAGATCGACATTACTTGCTGTTTTGGCTATGGGACAGGAAGTCAAGGGAAATCTCTCCAATGAGACACAGATGAAAAAAAAACACCGCAGGGTGTACAACCCTTCTTTACTCTTATCAAAAAAGAAAACAAAATGTTTTTCTTTAGTTCTGCTTTAACGATAGATGCACTACAAGAATAGACCGGTGTCATTTTTTTTTCAAGGCAGCACACAACACCACTCAGATTGTTTTAATCTATGTATTGTGGTGCCCAAAAAATTGCAGGTGTCTTGTAGTATGCTATTTATGCACATTGAGGCGTGATTAAAATTGAATGCCACTACAATGCACTACACTTGGGCCCCTTTCACACTGAGCTGGTGAGGTTTGATCGCAGTGTACCCGCAGGTTTGGTGCGGGTTAACTGCACTTTCCCATAGAGTTGTATTATGTCCTGCAGTTTTGGTGCGCTTTCTGAAAGTCTGAAGTCTACTAACCCTCCACATCAGCAGGAGCTTCCTGGGTTTCCGAAAGCGCACAAAAACCACTTGATGTATTAGAACACTATAGGAAAGTGCAGCTAACCAGTACCAAACCCGCGGGTAAAATGTGCTACACCTACAATGCGGTCAAACCATGTGAAACCATCCCTCATACACCTGTACACTCCCTATGAACCAATGCAATTTTTATATTGTTGCTATACATATTGTTTTGGTAATAACTTGGTCATTACATAAAGTTATACATATATATATTTTTAGGACAAACAAAAACTTTCTTTTGATGATATTATCCAATACATTTTTTATTTTTTTATTTGTTTGCAATCCATAGAAATAATCATAATAAAACTAATAAGTGCACTTTTTCTACTTTTAATCAGTTTTACTTTTTTTTTTGCTGTAGATTAAAATAAATCAAATAATTACTCCTCTACGCCATATCCCTTCCTAACTGTGATATCAAACTTTTTACCAAAATCCTAGCTAATAGACTAAGCAGAATCCTTTAATGTATTGTTTCTTTGGCCAAAACCAGATTTATTCAACCCAGAAAAACTGGGGATAATACCATTAGACTACAATTGTGAAAGCCAAGAAGACTACAAACACCCCCCCCCCCCCCCAAAAAAAAAACGTAATATATTATTTTGGCAGGTAAAATGGATCACTTTGGTAATAAAGAACAAATTGGGGAAAATTGTAAATATAAAGGATATTTCAGATGTAATAATAAAGATGCTAATATTCCCCAGCATCTCCACCTATTTAAATCGCAGGGTGCTTCTCCTGACAGGCTTCTGTTTCATTTTGTGAATAGAGAAGTAATTATGTTATTCCCTACCTGCGCAAAGGTGTGTGAGAAACTTATAAAAATTATGTAAGTAGGGACTGCACTTTGTGAGGTTGATACCTATAAATGAAAAAAATTGTGGTGAACCTTGGGATATAGTATACATTAAAGTGCAGAAGTGCAATAATGTGAGCAACCACTGGGTGTCCCCAGTGGGTCATATAGCAATGATACTATACAAACAAAGTGCAAACGGTGAACATGACATGACCGACCACCTAAAGTTCAGGTGGATGACAAATTGGTGCAATGTCCAAGAAAATTCATCAAATGATTCCAATTGTGCAGAGATCTCGTGGAGCGAAATAAAAAAATTACAGTAAATCTTCCTCCACCAACTACTCACCAGATATACCCACCAAATCTCCAGACACCACCATAAAAAAAAAGAACGTTGGTGTTTTATTAAAAAAGCGTCCTCGCGTCCACTTGTAACATTGTACACTTGTTTAAGTATTTTTAGTGCTTATTTTAACCACTTAAGGACTGCCACATGACTATTTACGTCGGCAGAATGGCACAGCTGGGCACATGGACTTATATACTGTATACGTCCCCTTTAGGAGCCCAGCCGTGGGTCGCGAGCGCGCCTCTGATGGTGGCGTGCTCGCGACCCAGCCGAAGCTCCGTGAGCGGACCCGATCGCCGCGGGTGACCTGCGATCGGGTCACAGGAGCTGAAGAACACTCACCTTCCCCGTTCTTCTCTGTGGCAGTGTCAGTGATCGTCTGTTCCCTGATATAGGGAACGACGATCACTGATGTCACACGTCCAGCCCTGCCCCCTACAGTAAGAAACACACATGAGGTCACACTTGACCCCTACAGCGCCCCCTAGTGGTCAACCCCTTCATTGTAATTTGCACAGTAATCCGTGCATTTTTATAGCACTTTTTGCTGTGAAAATGACAATGGTCCCAAAAATGTGTCCGATGTGTCCGCCATAATGTCGCAGTCACGAAAAAAATCGCTGATTGTCGCCATTAGTAGTAAAAAAAAAAATATTAATAAAAATGCCATAAAACTATCCCCTATTTTGTAAACGCTATAAATTTTGCGCAAACCAATCGATAAAAACTTATTGCGTTTTTTTTACCAAAAATAGGTAGAAAAATATCGGCCTAAACTGAGGGGAAAAACATTTTTATAGCTTTTTTGGGGGATATTTATTATAGCAAAAAGTAAAAAATATTTTTTTTTTTTTTCAAAATTGTTGCTCTATTTTTGTTTATAGCGCAAAAAATAAAAACCGCAGAGGTGATCAAATACCACCAAAAGAAAGCTCTATTTGTGGGGGAAAAAAGACGCCAATTTTGTTTGGGAGCCACATCGCACGACCGCGCAATTGTCAATTAAAGCGACGCAGTGCCGAATCGCAAAAAAGGGGCAAGGTCCTTAACCTGCATAATGGTCCAGGTCTTAACCGGTTAATAAAATACCAACCATCGGAGAGTGTTTTTGAAATCCTGGTGTCTGGAGATTTGGTGTCATTTCCTTTTGATGATCAATTGGAGGCTTTATTGCCAGGTACTGTGACAGATTATGGGAATATCTCGCTCCTTATGCTGTATATGACTTCTGTAATTGGGGTCATGTATATCTGGTGAGTAGATTGAGTGACTGGTGTTGGTGGAGGAAGATTTACAGTCATGTGTTTGGATCCATGAGATCACTGCACAATTGTTATCATTCAATACATTTTCTTGGACTTTATTTAAACACATGGGGCCAGATTCACAGAAAAAGTACGCCGGAGTATCTGCTGATACTCCGGCGTACTTTCAAATTTGCCGCGTCGTATCTTTATTTGTAATTCACAAACAAAGATACGACGGCTTTTGGCTAAGATCCAAAAGGTTTACGGCTTTGTACGCCTTCGGATCGTAGGTGTAATACTTTGATGACCGCTGGGTGGAGTTCGCGTCGTTTTCCGCATCGGGTATGCAAATTAGCTGTTTACGGCGATCCACGAAGGTACACGCGTTCGTTGCATTCTCTTACGTCGTTGCTAGTCGGTTTTTCCCGTCGCAAACTTACGCCTGCTATTTCATGGCTTAGATTTAGACCAGCCATGTTCAAGTATGGCCGTTGTTCCCGCGTCGAAATTCTAATTATTTTTTTTTTCGTAAGACGTCCGGGAATACGAAAAGACGTAACGCACGTGGCCGTTCAAAAAACACGTCGGGGCGCCGTAATTTCGCGCAAAGCACGGCGGTAAATTTCCTAACGGAGCATGCGCAGAACATTCGGCGCGTGAGCACGCTTAATTTAAATGGTACACGCCCCATTTGAATTAGACGGGCTTGCGCCGGACGGCTTTACGCTACGCCGCCGCAAGTTTACACGCAAGTGCTTTGTGAATCAAGCACTTATGATGAAAACTTGCGGCGGAGTAACGTAAAGGGGATACGTTACGCCGCCGTAATTGTTCGTGAATCTGGCCCATGTTTTTTGGACATTGCACCAATTTGTCATCCACCTGAACTTTAGGTGGTCATTTCTATGTTCACCGTTTGCACTTTATAAATTGTTTGTATAGTATCATTGCTATATCACCTACTGGGGACACCCAGTGGTTGCTCACATTATTGTACTTCTGCACTTTAAAGGGGTTGTAAAGGATTTTTTTTTTTTCATAATAAGCATCCTTTACCTGCAGACATTCCTCTTTTCACTTCCTCATTGTTCGTTTTTGCTCAGAAGTCGCTCTATTTCTTCTCTGTTCTGTTCACTTCCAGCTTGTCTGATTTTACTGACCACCGTGAAGGGAGGCTTTACTGCGGTGGTCAGTGACGTGCTCGCCCCTTCTTGGGAACTACATCTGTGCGGCAGGACGCTCTCTACATGTTAGAGACTTCAAGGAGGTGTGAATTACTGGGCGTGCCGCAATGCATACTGGGAAATGTAGTTCTTACATGAACGAGTGCCGCAAACCAGGAAGTGAATGAGAGAACAGAAACTAGAACTCCGGAGGTGATATAGATGAGGGAATTTAATAGATATTTACTCGTTTTTTAACAGAATCATTACACTATTCTGCCTGTCTACCTTGCAGACATTCATTTTAGGCAAAAAAATGTTTCCTTTACAACTCCTTTAATGTATAATATATCCCAAGGGTGCGCAGTTCACCACAATTTTTTCTTTTGTTTAGTTTTGTCCATGTCATCTATTCACAGAGATCTATGAATGGAAGGACTACAAGTCCCAAGTCCACTGTGGAAGAGGGATTGGCAGATCTCAATGGATCACAAGAACAGTCACATCTCCACACTTGTAGTCCACTGTAAATTCCTATAATTGAAGGACCATAGTTCAGTACAGGCGGGCACAGGGGAAAAAATCTGCAGGAGACTTTGCATTGCACCCAAGATCCACTGACTGTGGCTGCAATGTTCTGCAGGCTCCAAAGCATATGTGAGTGAGTGAGAAACTTATATAGCACAACACATGCAAACTGAATCGCCTCTGGGCGCTTTGGTATCCATTCCCTGGGCCCTCAGAAGAGATGGGTCTTGACTTTTCTCCTGAAGGTCAGGTGGTTTATGTGAAATAAATGCTCACTTCTTGAATAATTACATAATTACATTTTTGCGAAAGTTGGAATTTACCTTTAAAATTGTACTCCAGAAATGTTTTTTACTTACAGTAATGACATATCTGAACACTGTCTGGTTTCTGCTTGACAGGTGTACAGATGAAAGTCACTATTAGATTAACAGCCTTCAGCATGTTTGCTGACACATTGTGATCGCTGTTGCTAAAACTAGTAAGATCTGAGTTTCAGCAATATGACTGATTTCCTGAAGCAACATTAAAATTGTCAGAACACCCCATCCATGTTATAGGTTTCTATGACTAGAAAAATTCGAATTTGTTCCATTTACGTGCAGAGAAATCGTGTTTGTTTTTTGCACAGCGTCTCCCCGCAGGGATGTAGTCCCAAGGGAGGGGGGCGAGCACGCTGACTAACCCCCAGCCAGAACGGCTCAGGTGATGGGGGCAAGCTTACTGAGGAGGAACAGGAAGTGGGAAATTGAGACAAAGAAAAAAAACATTTAGAAGGGAAATCGAAGGAAAAGGTAAGTGAACCAACAATGCACTAGCTTAAAGGAACCTATTAAGAAAATAAAAAACAAACATTTACAACCCCTTTTATGTAAAGAGGAGTATTTTTGGTATATAGTCATCACAAAAGAAAACCTAGAACTGCATTTGGCCACTAGATGGAGCCAAGCATTATCAGAAAGTCCTATGATACTTGGTGAATTATAGGGTTGTCCACATTTTTAGGACTGAGTACAAGTACCAATACTTTTTTTCATGTACTCGCCGATACCGAATACCGATACTTTTTTTAATGCCATGTGACAGTTTGACTGTCAATTAATGTAAAAATGTATTCATTCTGCACTGACAAACTGAGGTTCACTTATGCCCATCTAGGAAAGGCTAAACACCAAACATTAAAATACCACCCACAGCCCCTGACACAAACTGAATGTAACCAGATTTAGGATCCAGCTAATCCCTTTCCGATATGAGGAGTCAGTTCTCATTTGTTTCCAATGTAAGACAAACTGTTTCTGACCTCTTTGTGATGCTAGCTTGGTGGGAAAGCGACCTGAGATATTCAAGGGCTGCTCTGCTTGATGTCAGCAGGACAAAACCTAGAGGAATCCACAGTGTTTGTGTCATACTGTATGTTTTGTCATACAAAAGTGATAGCTCTGTATCTAAATGGTTAACCATTTGCTGCTACGCATTGAATTATGAAATGAACTCTAAACCACAGCATAGCAGTAATGTGCCGTAATCTGTGCTAAACAGATGATTTATTCTGATGAATCCAACTCATTACAGGATTTATTTGCTGTTTGAAACTGAGAATTGTTCATTTGGGGCTTTTTTTTATTTGCCAAGTGTCAAGACTAGTGTCGTTCTTTTCATTTGCCAAAGTCAAAGCCAGCCATCTAACTAAAAACTATAAATGACAAAAAGAGGAAAAAGTGCGCTTATCAAGTAAACATATACATAGCCGCAAACTCAAATGTTTATACAAACAAAAGTGAACAATAGAAAAAAGGTGGAGTTGCGCTAACAAATAAAATAGTGGTGTGTATTCCGTATTCAAGGGAATAAATCAAAAAAATATCCAATGATAAAAAAAAAGAAAAAATTATTTTTCTCAATAGTGAAAGTCTTAACAAAAAATGTGATAACTGTGATCAAAAAATCATAAGTCATTCGTGTAAGTAAACAAGAACATAGGTGATTTGTTCAAAGATGGTGGAAAAATCTGGAAAGAAATCAGGTGAACATGGATCCCAAATATCTGGTATTGATGACCCTTACCAGATAGATTGATCCTTAAGGATCAGGCCAAGCAAGCAGCCACACACCTGGACTGCACAGGGGATCGGAATCTTTAGGATCCTCACAATAGGTTCTCCAGCAGAGTTTCCAAGAAAAAACAAATATGCAAAAAATAGTGTGATACTGTATGGAACACTTAATGGTAAATATCACCCAGTGACTGGCAGACCAACAGTGAAACAAAAAGACCACCCCCACAGTACACACTGCTCCTTACCAGAGCCCTAGGGATGGCTAGCGCAAACAGTACAAGAGATGTGTGCAGCAGGATAGGGAATGGTCAGATCGATCCTCAAACTAATGTTCAGATGGTGTATACACATGTGGAAGAGAACTCACAATAGTGTGACATCATTTAAGGATTTATTAGGTAAAAAGGTAATGCACTTACAGCATAGTTGAGATAAAACAGCATAAAACAATTCCGGCCGGTAATGGAACGAATTCCTCTCTCGCGGTGACGTCAGCACGCCTCCTCCCAACGTTTCGTCCAATCAGACTTGTTCACGGGGTATCAAAACGGGGTACTAAAAACTAAAAACTATAACTTGATTATAAGTTCTTTGTTTTCTTAGGGTGTGCCAGGATAACGGCAACCACTCCGCCCTCTGATGCCGCCCGTCCACTAAGCACGATCCGCCTACTGAATCAGTTTGCCCACTCCGCCCACAGAGCAGGACCGATCAGCCTATTGACGATCCGCCCGCCCACTGAATCAGTTTGCCCACTCCGCCCACAGAGCAGGACCGATCAGCCTATTGAGGATCCGCCCACCCTCCCCGCCCACTGAATCAGTTTGCCCACTCCATCCACAAAGCAGGACCGATCAGCCTATTGAGGATCCACCCGCCCTCCCCGCCCACTGAATCAGTTTGCCCACTCCGCCCACTGAGGCGGCCTGATCCGCCTGTTGTCGTCGCCCGCCCTCTCCGCCCAGAGTCTGCACCACCGCCGCCGACCAGGTATCGGGTCAGGCATCAGGAGCATTACAAGTACTCGCACAAATGCTCGGTATCGGTCCCGATATCGATACTAGTATCGGTATCGGGACAACCCTAGTGAATTCTTTATAAATCAACCTCTTATGCAGTGGCAGCCTGTCGCCCCCTAATCCATGTGCCTAGCCCCAAATGCAGGGTGCCAGACACATAAATGCCAATGGGGTTTTTCTTTTTTCTTTGGAAGCATGTGATTAAAGCTAGAGGCTCTAATTTGCTTCAAAAAAGGGTGGGCTCGGGGAGCAGATCACTGTTCCCTGAGCCCACCCAGTTGTATGACAATAGTGAATACATTTTTTCTATTGTCTTCCTGATTCTCCTCACAGACAATCAGGAAGTGGGTGAGACCGGATTAGCAGAGAGGAGAAGCGATCATATTGGCGGCCGCGCTGAGGAAAGCCTGAGACGCAGGAAGGAGCCAAAGCTGACCACGACCTAGATGGTGTAAGTGCGAGGATGACCGACCAACGGGGGCGGGGGTGGCGGGATGTCTTGTTTGCCTCCCCCTCCATCCCTAAAAAAATATACAGCACCGGCCACCATTGCTTTTATAATTCTGAAAATAACCCCAAAAACACAAATTAAACCCCACCCCACTTCCTAGTGTGACAGTGCTTGATGCCTATAGCTGGCCATACAATACAACATTTCATTTGAAAAAAAATTTTTTCTTAAAATGGGGTCAGATCGTCGATGTCACAATGCCTGTGCCTAAGGCTGGCCATATACCAGAATTTCATTCCATTAGGGTAATATGAAAGTCGGGTCATGTTAATTGTTCTTTTTATGATGATTTTGTAGAACTTTATATTGTATGTTTTGGGCTCTTTACATTCCTTGTTTATTGTATTGTGTGTTTAATGATTTTTGGCACAATAAACATTTTCCTGATTTAAAAATAATTTCATTCCAAAATATTTGTTTTCAAAACTTCCATGAAATTTTCTGTTAACAGGGTGAAATTGATTGTTTTCAACTGAAGCGAGGAGAAAATGTTTGGAACGAAAAGTGTGGAAAATTTTTCTCAAACAAACAAAATTCTACTATTTTCAAATGCAGCAAGGAAAACATTTTCGGAAAGAAAAGAGTGGAAAATTATTCTCATGCCTCGTACACATGACCGGTTTCTCGGCAGAAAAAAAAAGTTTTTTTCCGACGGGATTCCTCTCAGGCCTGCGTTGCATACAGACGTTCAGGCCAGCCTGTCCAAAGCCCGGTAACGTACAACGCGTACGACGGGACTATAAAGGGGAGGTTCCATTCAAACGGCGCCACCCTTTGGGCTGCTTTTGCTGATCCTCGTGTTAGTAAAAGTTTGGTGAGAGACGATTCGCGCTTTTCAGCCTTTGTGCTTTTCAGTCCGTTACAGCGTGAAGAATGTGCTATCTCCATCACAAACACTTGTTTTACCAGAACGAGCGCTCCCGTCTCATACTTGATTCTGAGCATGCACGTTTTTTTCCCCTCGGAAAAGCATACGCACAATCGGTTTTCCTAACAGGAAAAAGTCCGCCGGGAATCCCGACGGGAAAAAAGAAAGCTGGAAAACTGCGATGGAGCATACACACGGATGGTTTTCCTGGCCAAAAGCTCTCATGAAAATGTGGTTTTTGTTTAGGAAAAAATCATACTTACAGTATATGTGCATCCTGAAATATGTAAAATTAAAAGCATTGGCATGGTGAAGGGACAAAACTTTTTGGGGGCTTTCATACGAAAATGATTAAATACTCTGACAAATGATTTTTCTGAATTTTTGTACGAACATTTATACTGGTTGGTTTACCTAAACTTTCATCAGCGATAGAGCTGTGGGGGTAGCGAGACTCTTTCTGAGCGTGTGTCTACTGTCATTACACATACAGGGCCAGATCCACAGATAATTAGATGGGCGCAGCGTATCAGAGATACGCTACGCCACCGTACCTTACCTGGCGGATCTTCGAATCCTCAAAGAATTTGCGCCTTAAGTTATGACGGCGTAGTGTATTTCTGGCAGCGGAATTCAATTTGGCGGGTAGGGGGCATAATTCATTTAAATGAAGCGCGTCCCTGCGCCGAATGAACTGCGCATGCGTCTTTCCAAAATTTCCCCCCGTGCATTGCACTAAATGACGCCGCTAGGACGTAATTTTTTTAACTTAGACGTAAGTTACGTCCATCCCTATTCACGGACGACTTACGCAAAAAAAACGACCGCCATACTTAACATGACAAGTCTATCTATACGCGGCAAAATACCAGCTTTCAAGAGTTATAGTGCAATCGTAAAGAAAGGGGTTGCAGAAGCACGTTGTGGACACCTTGTTTTGAAGATCTCTGGGACATGTTCTTATATTTTATTAAGTGATATATTGTTTGGTCTACAATAGAAACCTCCAAAATGGTGTTTAAAAGTACATTGTCCATTATCTCCCTCTGCTAAGCCATTCACAAAACACAGCAGCAGCATCACAGACTGTGCTTTGTGAATGGCAAGGCAGAGGAAGGGGGTGGAAGTGTCACAACGAAACTGGTGTCTGTCTTAGTCACCGTTCCATTGTGGCTGGGAGCCAGAAGTATATAAAAACTATTACTCATGTGTCAGCAGTTAAAGAAAATATTAATGTTATGGGAAACAATGTGGGCTTGAAAGTGAATATATAGCCAAATGGCCTTACTTTTTAGCTTTGGAGCAGGAATGGGTTAAAACCCTGGTAAGATTTTTTTATTTATTTTTTCTAACCCCAGTTAATTTTTTTTAAATTATTATTTTAGTTAACATTTTGGAGAAGAGATGGACTAAAACCCCCAGTTTTTTTAATTATTATTTTGGAGTAGAGATGGGTTAAAACCCAATTAAATAATTTTTTTGTTTTAATTTTGGAGTAGGGATGGGTGAAAATTCCAGGGCTTTTTTTTCATATTTTTTTTTGTTAATTGGTTAAAACCCCAGTAAGTTTTGTTTTTTATATTTTACATTTTGGAGTAGAGATGGGTTATAACCCCAGTTTTTTTTTTTTTTAGTCATGTAGTAGTTTGGTTAAATCCCCAGTAAGTTGTTGTTTTTGTTAGTTATGGAGTAGAGATGGGTTAAGTCCCCAGTTAGTTTATTTTTAGTTATGGAGTAGAGATGGGTTAAGTCCCCAGTTAGTTTATTTTTAGTTATGGAGTAGAGATGGGTTAAGTCCCCAGTTAGTTTATTTTTAGTTATGGAGTAGAGATGGGTTAAGTCCCCAGTTAGTTTATTTTTAGTTATGGAGTAGAGATGGGTTAAGTCCCCAGTTAGTTTATTTTTAGTTATGGAGTAGAGATGGGTTAAGTCCCCAGAAACATTTTTTATTAATAATTATGGAGTAGAGATGGGTTAAATCCCCAGAAACTTTTTTATTTTTAGTTATGGAGTAGAGATGGGTTAAATCCCCGGAAACTTTTTTATTTTTAGTTATGGAGTAGAGTTGGGTTAAGTCCCCAGTAAGTTTATTTTTACTTATGGAGTAGAGATGGGTTAAATCCCCAGTAACTTTTTTTATTATTACCGGTAATTATGGAGTAGATATGGGTTAAATCCCCGGAAACTTTTTTATTTTTAGTTATGGAGTAGACATGGGTTAAGTCCCCAGTAAGTTTATTTTTAGTTATGGAGTAGAGATGGGTTAAATCCCCAGTAAGTTTATTTTTAGTTATGGAGTAGAGATGGGTTAAATCCCCAGTAACTTTTTTTATTATTCCCGTAATTATGGAGTAGAGATGGGTTAAATCCCCAGTAACTTTTTAATTTTTGTTATGTTGTAGAGATGGGTTAAATCCCCAGTAAGTTAGATTTTTGTTGTCTGTAACCTGTTGGAGAAATTTCTTTTCACTTCCTGTCCCAGAGACGCGATGGTGGCGAAGCATTGTACTTGATATCATTTATCAAATTTAATATTTAAAAATGACCTGGGCAAATGTTTGGTGTTATCTAAAAGTAGAAGGCATTGTTAACAGTTATGGGGGACTGGTGGTGTTCACATGGTAAAAGAGTCTTTGAAATAATGTGACCCAAAGCAAGGGGCACTTCACTGGCTTTATAAAGAAGTGCTTCAATATATTTGAGATATTTTATAGACGTAAAAACAATTGGCACATTGTGGTAGAAAGTGGAGCAAGCATAAAAGCCGATTGTGGGAGGCAAACAACTTCTATTGTACTTCTTGTGCTGCATCTTGAACAATTTATATAATAACGATTATTATAACCAGAGTGACACAATAAATACTGATTAAAGATTAGATTGTAATTTTTTCAACAGTCAGTACTGCGTGTTTTAATAAGTGATACTACAGATAATAATACAGCAAATCTCTAAAATATTATACTTTAGGTAACACGCATAAGTCTGGAATATTGCTGCACTCCTTGGTATCTTTATTGAAGCATTAAAACGACATCACAGGTATGACCGGAACATTAAGAGGTGATGCGTTTCATGCTAAATTCAGTGTTTACTCAAAACTCATATACATATGTATGAGTTTGGATCTGAGGCCTGTTGGAGATCGAAGGACACAATATTGGTGTTCCCTATAAAAGGTGGAAAAGCTGAGCTGGATATACCTGTAGTGACAACTCATTGATGCACATATCGGCCTTGAAAGATTAAGATATCTGTTAAGAGGATACCTTTACATACCACTTCAGCCCCAGAAGATTTGGCTGCTTAATGACCAGGCCACTTTTTACATACGGCACTGTGTCGCTTTAACTGACAATTGCGCGATCGTGCGACGCGCAATAGAGCTTTCTTTTGGTGGTATTTGATCATCTCTGCGTTTTTTTTTTTTATCCCAATTTTTTGGCCTATATGTATTTTTCTACATATTTTTGGTAATAAAAAAATTGCAAAAAGCGTATATTGATTGGTTTGCGCAAAAGTTATAGCGTCTACAAAATAGGGGATAGATTTATGGCATTTTTTATTTTATTTTTACTAGCGGTGATCTGGGATTTTTATCGGGACTGCGACATATCGGACACTTTTGACACATTTTTGGGACCATTGACAATTATACAGCGATCAGTGCTATAAAAATGCACTGATTACTGTGTAAATGTCACTGTCAGAGAAGGGGTTAATGCTAGGGGTTGATCAAGGGGTTAACCGTGTTCCCTAGGTGTGTTCTAACTGTGGGGGGAGGGGACTGACTATAGGAGATGACAGATCGTGGTTCCTAGCTCGTAGGAACTCACAATCTGTCTCTTTTCCTCACAGAACTGGGATGTGTGTGTTTACACACACACACACACACACACACATGCCTGTTCTGGCTCTCGTGCGCACGATCGCGTATGGCCAACGGTCATCGCGACCACCAGCATCGGCACCCCTGCTGTGCAGCGGCGCGCGCGTGCCTGCCATACCGCTCAACGCCCGCCACATGTATATGTACGTCCACAGAATGGCACGTACAGGCATATGGGCGTACATGTACGTCCCTGCCTTTCCCGGGGTTGGGGGTCCGATCGGACCCCCCCCCCCCAGTACATGCGGCGGTCGGAAACCCGCGAGGAGCGATCCGGGACAAGGGCGCGGCTATTCGTTTATAGCCGCCCCGTCGCGATCGCTCCCTGGAGCTGAAGAACGGGGAGAGCCGTATGTAAACACGGCTTCCCCGTGCTTCACTGTGGCGGCTGCATCGATCGAGTCATCCCTTTTATAGGGAGACTCGATCGATGACGTCAGACCTACAGCCACACCCCCCTACAGTTGTAAACACACACTAGGTAAACCCTAACTCCTTCAGCGCCCCCTGTGGTTAACTCCCAAACTGCAACTGTCATTTTCACAATAAACAATGCAATTGAAAGGCATTTTTTGCTGTGAAAATGACAATGGTCCCAAAAAATTGTCAAAATTGTCCGAAGTGTCCGCCATAATGTCGCAGTCACGAAAAAAATTGCTGATCGCCGCCATTAGTAGTAAAAAAAAATAATAATAAAACTATCCCCTATTTTGTAAACGCTATAAATTTGGCGCAAACCACCCGATAAAAGCTTATTGCGATTTTTTTTACCAAAAATAGGTAGAAGAATATGTATGGGCCTAAACTGAGGGGGGAAAAAATTATATATGTTTTTGGGGGATATTTATTATAGCAAAAAGTAAAAAATATTGTTTTTTTTTCAAAATTGTCGCTCTATTTTTGTTTATAGCGCAAAAAATAAAAACCGCAGAGGTGATCAAATACCACCAAAAGAAAGCTCTATTTGTGGGAAAAAAAGGACGTCAATTTTGTTTGGGAGCCACGTCGCACGACCGCGCAATTGTCTGTTAAAGCGACGCAGTGCCGAATCGCAAAACCTGGCCTGGGCATTTAGCTGCCTAAAGGTCCGGGGCTTAAGTGGTTAAAGAAGCCGACATACAGCTACGACGGCTCGCGGGATTGGGCCGACCTGCCGCAGTATAATGCTGGGGAGCACAAGGTTTAACACCTGCAGTTGATTTCTGAGTTCTTTCACAACCAGGACTTTTTGGTGTTTTGGATGTTCTTTTTAACTTCAATTATTATGTTTTGTGGATCACATAATTGGACTTTCATTGCTTATAAATAATTGTTTCACAATAATGACAACATTTTGCTTATTTTATCTGTTTTCTGGTGTGTACATACAAACGAGTGCAGCTGGGTCATTTCTTTATATTCATTTAATCACCGAGCGCAGAATTTTATTCTTTATACACATTGGTTAAAGCTGACCACACATTACAATCCAAATGTACATTTTCCTGTAGATTTACGAATTACTTGCTGTGTGAGGACCTACTTCAGTAGATATAAATTGAATGGATTGTTTAGTACAGCCATTCTCAACCAGAGTTCTGTGGAACTCCAGAGTTCCTCCAGAGGATTCAGTGTGAAACTACAAAAACAAAAAAGGGAAGGCGCCAGCCTAGTGCATTACCCTAGAAAAAAGATATTTATTAAAATAAAAGGAAGCCAATAAAATGCATACTCACAAAAGTACAAAGGTGTACAGCATGTAAATGGAAAGATAACATGAGGAAGTTATTCTCCCATTTGCATGCTGTACACCTTGATACTTTTGTGAGTGCATTTTATTTACTTCCTTTCATTTTAATAAATATCTTTTTACTCGGGTAATGCACTAGGGGCTTGCACCTTCCCTTTTTTGTTTTTGCAGTTTCACACTGGATATCCCTATCTGAGGAGGGCTGCATCCACCGGGCATAGAAACGAGCATGCATGCGTCACGATTTGGCCATCTCTATGTTGAGGACCACTGAGCGCTGGAAGTATTTGGCTGTTTTTTCTTGTTCCTCCAGAGGATGTAAGGGGTTTTCTAAGCTGTCAGTATGACCTTCCCTTTGAAGGTGCCTGGACCATGCGATGATTTCAGGGCGAACGTACTTTTCAAAACCAGCAGCGTTACACCAATAGTCTTTTTTGCAGTTTGCATGAGTGGCATACTAAGCACTACTGTAAGAGGAAAAACTTCCTACTGACCACTAAACGTTAGTCAAATGGGGGTTCAGGACATAGGAGGACAATAGTAAAAGCAGAAAAATTGGCCTTAGATAGCTGCAGCTCTCAGCATGGCTAGGATGCTGGGAATTATCCTTACAATAAGCATGCATTAGGGACGTTACCAAATGTTTATTTTTAATGATATCTATGGAGAGATGAGCCTAAAGCCTCATACACACGATCAGACTTCCATCTGAACTTCTGTGGATTTTTGTCCGAAGGGGAGTTGGCCGTGAACTTAGTATGCATACACACGGCAGAACATTTTCAGGCAACATTCGCCAAACCACGTGGCTTCTCAGCTCTTTACCACCACCCTTTGGGCAACTTCTTCTATTGTTGGCTGATGTTTAACATTTGTTCTTAGCATGCCTGTTTGTACTTTGGATTTTAGTCCGATGGACTTTTGTACACACGATCGGATGATCCGACGTAACACATTTGTTGTCGGAAAGTTTGAGAGCATGCACAGCGAACATTTGTCTGTGGAAATTACGACAACAATTGTCCGATGGAGCATACAGGCGATTGGATTGTCCGATAAAACACGTCCATCGGACCGTTGTTGTCGGAAAGTCCGATCGTGTGTATGGGCCTTCAGAAGAATTTGGTTGCTCGCTTATCAATCAGCCTGCATTTGGGGAAAATTGTAAAAGATGCGTTTGATTTCGGTTTATTAATATTGAAAAAAAAAAGTACTGTATTTATTGGCGTATAACACTCACGTTTTCACCTTGCAAATCGGTTGCAAATAGTGTGTGCGTGTTATATGCCGATACTGCAATTTGGGCTGCCTCGGAGAGAGCGGGGAAGGGGGCGGGACAAGTGCCATCAGATTACACACAGTGAGAATCTCCTGTTTACTCAGCGGCATCTGTAATAGGAAGTCCCGTCTCCTGGGCTGGTATTGGACCAGTCTTCTTTCTATAATAGAAGCCGGTCCAAGAGGCGGGACTTTGTATTAAAGAGGCCACCGCGTAAACAGGAGATTGACGCTGTATGTAATCTGAGGGCACTCATCCCGCCCCCCTCCCTGAGATGGTCATTAATCAGGCTACATTCATGGCAATGGGGATTCTGCAGATGGGCATTAATTAAGCTGCATTGATGGGCAAAGCTGAGGCAGCAGATGGACATTGATCAAGCTGCATTGATGGGCAATTTTGAGGCTGCAGATGGGCACTCACCCTTATTTTACTTCAAAGTACTTTACTTAAAGGGGTGTTCCAGACTTTTTTTAAGCTTATTAAAAGTCAGCAGCTACAAAAAGTGTAGCTGCTGGCTTTTAATAAACAGACACTTACCTGCTCCACGGTTCCAGCGACGCGCCGGCCGGGGCTCTGCTCCTCTCCCCCCCTCGCTGGCCGGCGTCTTCATTCCTAGTGAAGCTTTCGGCTTCACGGCCGGGCACCCACTGTGCATGCGCGAGCGGCGCCGTCCGATTGGACAGGCGCTCGCCTACAGGGAGGGGCTGCAATAAGGCGATTAGGCTAATCGCCTTACCAGCCCCTCGGCGGAAGGAGGAAGTGGGACAGGAAGTCCCACTTCTCTTGAAGCCCCCACTACCCCCCCCCCCCTCAAAAAAATGACATGCCAAATGTGGCATGTAAGGGGGCAAGGAGTGGGTTAAGCGGAAGTTCCATTTTTAGGTGGAACTCCGCTTTAAAATTTAATTTTTTTCCTGAAACTTCCCTCTTAAAATGAAGGTTCGTGTTATACGCCTGTGCGTATTATATGCCGATAAATATGGTAATATCATTATTTTATTACTATTATGTTATATTATTATATTTTCAAAAATGTTGAAAAAACAAAAGTTTACTAGTTAACCCACTCTCCTCTATATCCACTTGTAGGTACAAACATATTAGAAACTTCAGTGTGAAGATAATATTTTCTGAAATCAATGCAACCTTTTAGGTTCTGTATCAACAAGCACGTGATATATTTTTTTTAAATTGACATGACCAGCGGCATACCCCATATTTTGGAATAAGAATGCGGCAACCCTAACATTGACCATACACAGTTATTTTGCATCAATCTCAACCAGCATTTATACACTAACACAGTGATGGTGAACCTTGGCACCTCAGCTGTTTTGGAACTACATTTCTCATGATGCTCAACTACACTGCAGTGCATGAGCTTAATGGGAAATGTAGTTCCAAAACATCTGGGGTGCCAAGGTTTGCCATCACTGCACTAAGATGACTAATAGATCAATACAACTTACCATCAACAGTTTCTATTAGAATCGGAAAATTTTTGAATCAGTTGGTGGTAGGAGAAATATTCTGCTGTCTGACTGCAAATGAAATGATGAAGCACTCAGAGCACACATTTAGGGTCTTATGCCGCGTACAGACGGTCGTTTTTTGTAATGAAAAAAAAACGATGTTTTTAAAACGTCATTTAAAATGACCGTGTGTGTGGGGAAAACGTTGTTTTATGTCTTCTGAAAAACGACAAAAAAAAAATTCGAACATGCTTGAAGTTTTTGTGTTGTTTTTCAAAACGTAGTTTTTTACTTCACAGAAATTGACCGTGTGTAGCAAAAAACGACGTTTTAAACAACGTTTTTACACCCGCGCATGCCCAGAAGCTAGTTATGAAGCGAGCTTTAATGGAAAAACGTGGTGAACGTAACCTCGCTTTGCTAGAGCATTGTGAAAAAACGATGGTGTGTAGGCAACTTCGTCTTTGAAAATGATGTTTCAAAAACGTTGTTTTATTTCATGATTTAAAACGTTGTTTTTTTTCATCACAAAAAAGACCGTCTGTACGCGGCATTACAGACAATTCACACTGGTCATATTGGTCACTATGATATCACTCACCAGCCACTTTATTAGGTACACCTTGCTAGTACAGGGTTGGACCCCCTTTTTCCTTTAGGACTACCTTAATTCTTTGTGGCACAGATTTAACAATGTAATAATATTGGAAACATTCCTCAAGATTTTGGTCCATATTGAGAATAAATATTTAATTAATGCAAATTTGAATTACCAAAAAAAAAAAAAAGTACTTGAAGAGTAAGTCCAATATAAATTGAGGGAATCAATATCACACATTCTATTTAAGGTTAATTACACTTATATAATATATCATTAGGAAAATCAGCAAAAGGCCAGTCAAGTGCAGCAGGGGGGAAGGGGGTGAGAACAAAGAAATCTGTAACTGTCTGTAATCAATTAATTGTAACCACTGCATCAAGACCAGCCGAAAGTATAGCTGTGTCTCTCTTATATATATACCAAGATGTTTATTGAATAAACCAACTCACAGAGAGAGTCAAATAAGAAAATATGCCGTTTAGTATCCTCATGGCTTACTACACACATACATGTGTTTTCAGCTGTGATTGATAACTGGATAACGGAAAAAAATGCCTCTGTTTTACTTAAAGTGTAAGAATCGAAAAGCTGGACAGAGGCACGATGGGAAATGCAAATACAAAGCACGCCATTGGTCCTTTAGATTGCCAGGATTAACTCTTGGCAGCACCAGAATCCCAAATGCATTATTCACTGAAGATGGTTTTCCTGGAGCTATAAACTAAACGAATGGTTGAAGTGGGATTTCTATTTTAGACAATTTCATCAACAACGAGGGAGCCTCTAAGTGGGGATTCCCTTGTGACATTCCTTTTGTCTTTCATAAGAAGAAGGCAGAAACATTAACGCCAAGCTCTGTGTGTTGAGCATTGACTTTGTGTGATGTATCTCTGCTGACCTAACAACCTTGATGTGCGCTGTATCCGCTCATGCATTTGTATTGGTTTAAAAATACCATTTATAAAACTACAGCGTAACATGTTTCTAAGAATGTAACAGAATTTCATTTTGTTTTCTATTTATTATACTGCAGATCATCTAGATTTGAAATAATAATAAAAAATTATTTTGACTATGTTTTTTCCCTAACAAATAAATCTCAATATAGTGTATGCATTAATAAATAAGAAAGGAGCCTTATTGGCGTTAGCAAATAGAAAAAGTTGTTAATGTTAAAGCAGTATTAAATCTAATATTCAAAATTAAATATATTGTAACTTAACAAATCGTAAATGTGGTGGCAGCATTCGTTTTCTTTTTCTTTAGTATGTTTTTCCCCCTTTATTTTAACCTGGATATCCAGCCAGTTAAAAAAAAAAAGCAAAGAAGTACGGAGCTCAGTGAACCCAGACAGTCAATATACCACTGAATAATATTGGTCTGTTTGAACAATGACAGCCAATATATAGTTAAAATTATTGGTAAAGAAACGTGACATATATGAAAAGTAAACACCAAAATTCCAGTGCTCGGCGAACAATGATAACCAATATACAGTTGAAAAATAATGGTAAAATTATCTGTGATATCTGTGAAAAATAATAATAATAAGGAAAGTCCATAAACGTAATCCTTATTCAATTGAATGAATGGAAAAAGTTCATGAAAAGCTGATAAGTGGATAAGGGTGAAACAGAGATCCTCCACCGGAAAGAACACCCAATTATTGAAATGTAGTCTCCTTACCAGATCGATTGACCGTATTTCAGCGGTCACATGAGGCTCAGGGATGTTTAAAGTCTTCCCAATGGGACTATCTCTGGATGTGGAAAGTGTAGAGGACAATTCCAAACCGTGTGTACTTCAGAGAAACTTCATTAGGACAGTAACCATTCAGGCTCCCATGAAATGAAAGAACAGGGGGACCACATAGTGTAAAACCGTTTGATACCGGATTTTATTAAAGATGGTAATGCACTTACAGTTATGTAGAGCTATAGGCGCAATAACACATGAGGGGAAGCGGCATCTCCTCTACGCTAACTTCGTCTGCTTGTCTCCGTTGTTGCGTGTCTCCATACGGTGTGTGATGACGTCACTCAGCGTTTCGTCATCAACAGGACGTTGTCGGGGATAGGCTGCTGAGTGTGCGTCATTCCCACACTTCCTTTATATTTGCTCTCATTCAAAATGGAGCCGAATTAGTATATAAGGGACATAGTGATGACGCACACTCAGCAGCCTATCCCCGACGACGTCCTGTTGATGATGAAACGCGTAGGTGTGGCCTAGCTGAGTGACATCATCACGCACCATATGGAGACACGCAACGACGGAGACAAGCAGATATGGACAGCAACATTGTCAATCTTGGGGGAGGATATTTAGATGGACTACCATGAAGCTAACAAATTAAATTCAGACTCTAAAGCAGGTGTACACTCCAATGCTGGATTGCATAAAAAAAACTGACAGCTCCGGACAAAGCCACTGTACTAACCATGCGAGGTTAGTTCAGTGATCTCCCCCGCTCAACTAACCTCACATCTTTGGGATGAATTTTAGCCTTGCGGCTTCACTTCCTGGTTCCCTACTGTGCATGTGCGACTCGCGCTGCACTATCCCACTGGTCCCTGCTGTCTTCTGGGACCTGTGTGTCTCCCAGGAGACAGTGAGGGGGACGAAGGAAGTGACGTAGATACCCACGGGTAGCTCGAGTATCTATGCCCGGAAGTGGGAGCAAATACCTGTATTACACAGGTATCTGCTCCCTCTTTCCCCTGAAAGGTGCCAAATGTGACATTGGAGGGGGGAAGGGTTCCGAAAAAGCAGAAGTTCCATTTATGGGTGGAACTCCACTTTAAAAATGCTTGTAAAAAGTTGCAAAACCGCTCAAAAAAGTAAATTGCTATGCTCAGGTGTGAATGTAGCCTAATGCCGCGTACACACGATCTGAATTTTCACCAAGAAAAGTTCAATGTGGAAATTCCGACCGTGTGTAGGCACCTTCTGACTTTTTCTGTCGGAATTTCCGACAGCAAAAAATTGAGATCTAGTTCTCAAATTTTCAGACGGGAAAAGTTCTTGTCCGAAATTCTGACCATCTGTATGCAATACCGATGCACAAAAAAACACGCATGCTCTGAATCAAGCAGAAGAGTCGTACTGCCTATTGAACTTAATTTTTCTCGGCTCATCGTACGCATTGTACGTCACTGCATTCTTGACGATCGAAATTTCAGACAACATTTGAGCCAAAATTCAGTCGGAAAAAAATCCACGGTTTTCTTGTCGGAATTTCCGATCGTGTGTATGCGGCATTAATGTTTCTGTAACTCCATGCAGACAATTTTAAGTTACCCCTAGTATATGACCAATTTCAAACCTCTCCTGCAAGCTTTGTCATAACAGTTGCCACAAACACTCCCTCCCAGCTTGCTGACTGGATGAGAGTTGCAGAATACTGATTAGGTCATCATTGTGCTCTTTCCTGTCAACATGTTCCCTAATTGCACATGTGCATGCAGATAATATAACAAAAAAAATCAGGCAGTATTTATAGCTGCTGATAGTTTTTATAGCTGCTGACTTATTTTTTTCTGAGAGATCCTGGAGCGCCTCTTTAAATGCCTCCACATAAGTGCCTCCTCCACCAACAACACTAGCACCCATAACAGTTAACCCCTCTCTGTCAGTCTTTTCACTGCCTTTCAATGGCAGAATATAAGTTTTAATTACGATTATATATCTATATAGTAAGCCCTAGGTCTTGCCTCTGATATTTCTGACACCATCTACAAATAATCCCTTAAATGCCACAAGCAATGAAACATGCAGCTGTAGTCAGTTATTACTTCTCTAACCCTTCTCTTCCAAATTGTGTCAATTATGCATGTTGTAATACAGTGTACTAGAGTGTGTTTGCAAGTAAAATAAAACTGGTTTTAAGAATATTGTATTGGCTTGTACTAACTCTGTATTATTTTGTACCACACCCAGATTAATAAACTCATTCGTTGCGGAAGATTGAGCTGCCGGCTTTCTTTCATCTACGGTATTGTATTGGCTTGTACCCAGCTTCTACATGTGAAATTTATATTTCTGCTGTTTGTGGCCTTTGAGCACCAATGAGAAAAATATTAAACAGTAAAGATTGTATGATTCTCTTAAAGTGTTACTAAACCCAGGACCCTGCATTCACTTTATCTGGTATCCCACAGTACAAAGAACATAAAAAATGCAATTATTTTTGTAAATATAAACTGCTAAATATCATTTCTTATCAGCAGTATATAGCAGTCTTGTTACTTCTATCAGTGTCTGGCGGAGCACTGGTTAAAGCTTGTAGGAGGAGTTTTCATTCTGCTCTGACTGTCCTATGAGGCTGCAGGACCCTTGGCCTGGACAGTGCTGATTGGCCCCATGTACCCTTAAAAATAAAAAATCTCTTGAAGCAATACACACCAAACTGAGCATGTGCAGAGTGCCCCCAAGGTTCTGTTATATACGTAGATGGATTGGGGACAGTAAAAGAAGGGGAAGATCGGAGAAGACAGCCTGTTAACACAATGTAATGGATTACCTCTTTAGGTTCCACAGGGAGTGTAACAAGCATGCTTTACTGCATATACAGACTGATTTTACTGTTGGGGCTTTAGTACTACTTTAACCAATCTTTCATTTTTGTTCATAACTGTACTCCAATTTTTTTCCCTACACACGGCCGGTTTTCCCGACAGGAAAACTGCGATGGCGCTTTGGCCGGGAATCCCGGCTGTGTGTATGCTCCATCGCAGTTTTTCCAGGCAAAAGTCTGCCGGATATCCCGGCGGGAAAAAAGAGAACTGGTTCTCTTTTTTTGTCCGGCGAATTTTGGGAAGTTTTCCTGTCGGAAAAACTGCGAGGAGCATACACACGGCCGGGATTCCCGGCCAAAAGCTCTCCTCACAGTTTTTCAGTCGGGAAAACTGATCGTGTGTACGAGGCTTTATCCACTTAAGCCCCGGACCAAAATGCTGCCTAAAGACCCAAGGGGTTTTTACAGTTCGGGACTGCGTCGCTTTAACAGACAATTGCGCGGTCGTGCGACGTGGCTCCCAAACAAAATTGGCGTCTTTTTTTCCCCACAAATAGAGCTTTCTTTTGGTGGTATTTTATCACCTCTGCGGTTTTTATTTTTTGCGCTATAAACAAAAATAGAGCGACAATTTTGAAAAAAATGCAATATTTTTTACTTTTTGCTATAATAAATATCCCCCAAAAACATATATACAATTTTTTTTTTCCTCAGTTTAGGCCGATACGTATTCTTCTACCTATTTTTGGTAAAAAAAATCGCAATAATCGTTTATTGGTTTATAGCGTTTACAAAATAGGGGATAGTTTTTTTGCATTTTTTTTTATTTATTTTTTTTACTACTAATGGCGGCGATCAGCGATTTTTTTCGTGACTGCGACATTATGGCGGACACTTCGGACAATTTTGACACATTTTTGGGACAATTGTCATTTTCACAGCAAAAAATGCATTTAAATTGCATTGTTTATTGTGAAAATGACAGTTGCAGTTTGGGAGTTAAACACAGGGAGCGCTGTAGGAGTTAGGGATCACTGTGTATGTGTTTACTAGTGTAGGGGTGTGTGGCTGTAGGAATGACGTCATTGATTGTGTCTCCCCTATAAAGGGGATGACGCGATCGATGCGCCGACACAGTGAAGCACGGGGAAGCCGTGTTTACACACGGCTCTCCCCGTTCTTCAGCTCCGGGGAGCGATCGCGACGGAGCGGCTATAAACAAATAGCCGCACCGTCGTCCCAGATCGCTCCCCGAGCGGACCCGACCTCCGCATGTACCGGGGGGGGTCCCGATCGGACCCCCCACCCACGTCTAGCAGAGGACGTACAGGTACGTGATTGTGCCTGTCCGTGCCATTCTGCCGACGTAAATGTACATGAGGAGGTCGGGAAGTGGTTAAACTGAATGTCCTCCCCTTACACTGAAACTCATCTCATACACAATGTAAATGTTTCTCACACATTTCATATTCTTTAAAGTTCTCTTTTTAACCCAGTTAGGCTTACCCCCCATTCCTACAATCACAGCCATGTCTGTTACCTATTGTATTTGGAATACAGAATTCATTTTGGACCACCATTTTGGTCCAACATTCATGGACCACCATGAATGTTTCCCTAAGCCAGAAACCTTACTAAAAACATAAAACAAAACTACTGCTTTCATTGTCCTTTCACCTCCCATATCTTGGTATATTACGTCACTGCCACACATTTGTCACTTTATATAGAGTGAACTATCTTCTCCTGACCTACAAACCTAATATGTTTCCACTAGAAAACAAGTCAATAGAGGCACGCCCCACCGACAAAATAAAAGGTGTTTGGGCGGGGCAGCCCGGACCACGGCTACGGAAGAGGCAGATTACGGACTTCCGCATAGCAACAGGTATTTCGGGTGAGTATCAATTTTTTTTCTATTTTTTGGGGGGATTTTTGGTCAAAATGTTTTTCCCTGGGTGGAACTCCACTTTAAGGCAATGTAGATTAATTCACAGAATATGACCACACCGATGTAAATGGGACATAAGTGCTCTACCTAAACAGACTGCCCAGACACCTGCAGTACTGGAAAACACAAGTCTCAATCACAGATGTGCACAACACATTTCTCACCTAAAAGCATATCTGCCTGCTTATGTAATATCGGCAGCAATCCTGGGTTACTGAGTGGAAGTAAGAAAAGTTATCAACAGCTATTATTAAAACACCACTAATGAGCAAATACAGGCAGTCCCAGAGTTACAATCATCTGACTTACGTACGACTACTACTTAAGAACAGAGGAAGCGTGACATCACGCTGGTCCCAGCAACCACCAGGCAGCCATCTTGCTGCTCACCACCTTCATTCCACCTACTGTCTGGAGGACCTGTCAGGAATCCCACATTACTGCATGGCCAGTTAACCCTTCCCTATGCTATCCAAAACTTAAAAATATTTTTTTGGTTGGAGTTACAATTAAAAAATGTACCTGTTCCAACATACATGCAAATTCAACTTAAGAACAAACCCACAGAACCTTCTTGTTCTTAACTCGGGAACTGCCTGTAGATGGTCTGTGAATGTGATAAATATTCATGACAATGACATTACAGCAAGCACCAATGTATTGTGACACAAGACGCTATTGAGAAACACCAAAATTAAGTTTGCCAATAAATATTTAGCAAAATTGTGACCACAGTGTCGTGTCCTGAATTGACCAATTTTGCAAATTGTGACTATAGTGTCGAGTCCTATAAACAACCAATTTGAAAAATATTTGTACTAGCTAAATTGACGTGATCTAGGCAGAGTTGTCATTTAAGAAATTAGTTTGTGCATAGTTCAGTAGAACTAAGAATCCCTTTCCTTGTGCTGATACCTTATATGCATGTTTCAAGTCAATGACTCATCGAGTAGTAAAAACAGGACGATAAAACCAGTGCTGGAGCTGGTCATTTCAAAAACACCTGAGAAATGGCAACTGCCACATTTATATTTTGACATGTTTCCTCTAAGTAGGCAAAATATTGCATGTTGGATTACCCGATGTTTTATTCCCCTATTTATGTACCAGGGCCAGTTTTATGGTTTGTTCACGCTTGAAGTGGTGGTATTCATATTGATGCATTTGTTACCAATATCAAAATGCATGGAAATGGGAAAGCAATTAGCAATTATGTATTTTAAAAAATTGCATGTTATAGCATTTGTGTGCTTGACCTGCATTTTCCCACTGAATTTATCCGCACATATGGTGAGGAGCCCCTAGGGTCTTCAAAATTTCTCATTCCCAGAAATTAAGACTAGATTCTAACCTGGATTTGAATATTTGATTTAAAAATGGGGCAAAGAATGAGGTCATATACATAATGAATTTGGAGCTGTTTAAATATTATTCCATGTATCCAGTTAAATAAATACATGTTTGAAGAGGAAAAAAGAAACCAAACTACGTTGGAATTTATGTTCCTTGATGTGATACAAGATGTACTGTTTTCAAACATAAGTAGGTGAAGTTTGTGGTTTTTCACTACAGAAAGGGTCTGTCCTTAAATATTTTTTTTTTAGGTTTTGTAGATTTCTGTACCAGCAGGTCACTTTTTCAGGATTAATATGTTTTCTTTTGGTGAAAAGGACTAAAGTGGTTTATGGATTCTTCCAAAGTGACTGACAGTCAAAAACTGCTACTACATAACTGTTCTTATTTTGGATTTCTGCCTGTTTTCTTCTGTACTGCAACCTGTGTTATGAATATATACATTTATGTTGGTTTGTTTACCAGAGAGATGGACGCTACCTACTTCTTGGTGTGCATTCCACTCTCTGGGCTCGAGGTAACACATGGGAGAATCAGCTTGATGCGTTTCGTCATCAATGAGCGACGTTGTCAAAAGCTGCTTTTCTGTACAACCAGGGTGTCCATACATGGATCAAAATTTCGATCCATGTATGGCAAACTTAAGTGTTGTCAGCCCTGCCCAGTTTTCTACTTAGACACACCCACTCTCCCATCTCTACAACATAAAGGTCTCTTTCACATGGGCTGTATAATTAGGTCCTCCTTTCAGGCGGACCCGATCGCACCCTCTATTCACCCCTATGCTGTGGCAGATGTCAGCTGTGACATTTCCGCTGACATCCGCCGCTATCCAATCTGATCCTGTCCACAAAATACAGATGAATGGTGATCCTATTTTCCATCCTTGCAGATGGGATCTGATAAAAATGGACAGACAATCTCCCCATAGAGGAGAGTGGGATTGGGTCCATATCTGCTCTGCACAGTGAGCAGAGATGGACCTGTCATGCTCCTGCTCAGTGGTGATCAGCGGAGAGCGATCACTTGATGCGCAAGTGGAGTCCGTCCGACGGAAGCCCGCGAGAAAGAGGCCAAAGACAAATTAGTTTCTAGATAAGCACCTGGAGGGCTAATTACTTTGCTTGATATAAAACACAGGACAGCTCTGAATTGTGTGGCATTATGAACAGGTATTTGTACTGAAAAAATGCTTTCAATGGTATATGTAGCAGACCAAACAGGAAGAAAATACTGGCAGTTCATTGTTAGGGTTTACACAAACTTTAAAGCAATATTAAACCAAAAAGCAAACATTTTATTATATTGCCAATCTAACTTACCAATTCTTAGATGTGATATATTAGTTGCCTTTTGTAGGCTTTATTTCTTCTATTTTAATCTGGTGATTCAGCCAGTAAGTCTGTTTTTCAACAGAAAAGCTCTCTTGCAGTTAGAGGGATGAGACAGACCATTTAACACTGGCAAGTGTGCTTAAAGCGGAGCTTTGCTCAAAAAGGTGAAGTTCCAATTTAAGAAATCGGACTTTATTTGGGGGGGCAGTGGGTACCTGGTTTTTGACAGGTATACGCTCCCACTTCCATTTGGATCGCCTAGGCGACTTGAGTGGAGGTTGTCCTCCCCTCCTGCCTCCCGACAGTCTTCTGGGACACGTTGGAGGTCTTAAAAGACTGCAGAACCATTCACAATACACAGCGCTTTCACAGCTTGCGACTTCGCAGCCTTGTGCCCACAGTTAAGCTGCCACCGTGGGGAGCAAATATCGGTGGAGCATAAAGCCTATTCTATTCGGTGGAGCATAAAGCTCAGGAGAGCACAGCACTGGATTCTGGGACAGATGAGCATCTGTTTATTAAAAGTAAGCAGCTACAGTTTTTTTAGATGCTGACTTTTAATTTTTAGAAATTTTAATAGAGGTCCTTAGAACTGCTAAGTTTAAACTAATTAAAAATAACAGAAAAAAAATATTCGGACGAAATTCTAATTCGAATAAATTCGAATAGTTTTCTAATCGATTCCCAATAGTTTTCAAATTTGAAAAGTTTTTGATTTGTTTTACAATTTCCAAAGATTATAAAATAGAAAAAAAATGAATAATGGGAAATAAATTGAAAAAATATAAAAGAATAGAAAAAAATTGAATAGAATAGAAAAAAATTGAAAAGAATAGAACATAACCATCCTATGAAACTCAAATTTCAAATAGAATACATTTGAATTTAAATACATAAGAGAGGATTAGAAAAGAATAGAATATATAAAAAATAGAATAGACTATAATGGAATAGAAAAGAATAGAATAAATAAAAACAATAGAACAGAATAGAAAGAATATAACAATTTCCCAAAATTCAAATAGAATCAATTTGAACAGAATAGAAAAGAAAAGAATAAATTAAAATAGAACACAAAATAATAGAATAGAATAAAATAAACAAATTGAAAATATAATAAAAAAGAATAGAATAGAAATAATATAACCATTTCCCAAAATTCAAATATAATCAATTCAAATTTGAATAGAATAGAAAATAATAGATTAGAATAGGAAGATGGTTATATTCTTTCTATTCTGTTGTTTTTTCTATACTATTCTGTTATTTTCTTTTCTAATCTATTATTTTCTGTTCTATTAGAATTCAAATTGATTCTATTAGAATTTTGGGAAAAGGTTATATTCTTTCTATTCTATTTTTTTTATTCTATTTTGTATTCTATTATTTTTTATTAGTATTTCAGAAGATGGTTATATTCTTTCTTTTTTTTGTATTTTTTATTCTATTCTATTCTTTGATTTATAGTCCATTTTGTTCCATTTTACTCTATTATATTCTATACTTTGATTTTCTGTTATATTCTCTTCTATTTTTTTCTATTATATTCCTTTATCTTCTCTCAAATTAGAATTTGAAAACTTTTCGAATTTGAAAACTTTTGAATTTCGAATTTGAAAACAATTCAGATTTGAAAAATGTTTGAATTTGAGAAGTTTTTGAATTTGAACCGATTCGAATACAAATAAACAAAACAAATTCCAAAAACGAAAAACGAAAACAAAAAAAAGAAATTAAACAAAACAATTTTTTTTGTCCTGCACATGTCTGCTGGTAAGCTGCAATACTGAATGTTTTGATGGGGGAATCAAGCGATTTTCTTTCCTTCAATCCATGGTTGAAGGAAAGAAAATGACTTAATCCATGGGCCAGTCGTAGTGCATGTGGTTTTCGGTTGGTAAAGTCCATTAATTTCAAAATCAAATGTTAAAACCCAAAACAATCTTTAGAACGACAAATGTTCTGAAATTTTCATACAAATTTTCCGAACACTGGGCCAGATCCTCAAAAGAGATACTCCGACTTAAGTGCTGTTCAGTCTGTGTGTAACTTTGGAAACGATCCTCAAAAGGCTTTTTCCAAAGTTACACAGAAGATCCGGCATGTGTAATTGATTTACACTGCCTAATTTTAGGATGCAGTACCGCATCCGCCGCTGGGGGCATTTCGAGTCGAAATGCCGTTGCTAGTATGCAAATTAGCACTTAAGGCGATCCACAAAGCTTTCTAGCTTCTTTTTAGCGCCGTAAGTGTTATTTTGCAAGTGTAAAATTAGGGCTCGTTTTACAAAGTGTAAAGTTAGTCACACCTTGTAAAGGCCCATTGCAGCGACGGCATTTGGTATGCTTTCCCGAGGGAGAACTCCACGTCAATTTGTAAAAAACAAAACCGGCATGGGTTCCCCCCCAGGAGCATACCAGGCCCTTAGGTCTGGTATGGGTTGTAAGGGGACCCCCCCTACGCCGAAAAATTGACGTAGGGGGTCCCCCTACAATCCATACCAGACCCGTATCCAAAGCACGCTACCCGGCCGGCCAGGAAGGGAGTGGGGACGAGCGAGCGCCCCCCCCCCTCCTGAGCCGTGCCAGGCCGCGTGCCCTCAACATGGGGGGGTTGGGTGCTCTGGGGCAGGGGGGCGCACTGCGGGCCCCCCCACCCCAGAGCACCCTGTCCCCATGTTGATGAGGACAGGACCTCTTCCCGACAACCCTTGCCATTGGTTGTCGGGGTCTGCGGGCGGAGGCTTATCGGAATCTGGGAGTCCCCTTTAATAAGGGGGCCCCCAGATACCGGCCCCCCACCCTAAGTGAATGGATATGGGGTACATCGTACCCCTATCCATTCACCTGGAGGCAAAAAGTAAAAGTTAATAAACACACAACACAAGGCTTTTTAAAATATTTTATTATTCTGCTCCGGACGCCCCCCCTGTCTTCGTTATTAGCTCAATTACCAGGGGGGGCTTCTTCTTCCGCTCTCCGGGGGTCTTCTTCCACTCTCCGGGGGTCTTCCGCTCTCCGGGGGGGCTTCTCCGGACTCCGGGGGGGCTTCTCCGGACTCCGGGGGGCTTCTTCCATCTTCTCCCCTCTTCCGCTCTTGACTCGGCGAACCCCGGTTCTTCTGCAGCTCTCCGGTGCCTTCTTCTTCAGCGCTGGCTGCCTGCTATGTTTGTGTGTTAGCTCGATTTCAAAAAGGCAGCCGGCGCGGTCTTCTGTGACGTCAGGGTCTTCTGGTCTTCTGTTCTTCCGATGTTGCCTCGTCGCCTGTTGTCGCTGTAATGATGGAAGCGCGCCTTGCATCACATTTATATAGGCATCACCGTCCCATCATGCTCCGGTAGGTACCCACGTGGTGGGTGCACGTGGGTAGGCACCCACCACGTGGGTACCTACCGGAGCATGATGGGACGGTGATGCCTATATAAATGGGATGCAAGGCGCGCTTCCATCATTACAGCGACAACAGGCGACGAGACAACATCGGAAGAACAGAAGACCAGAAGACCCTGACGCCACAGAAGACCGCGCCGGCTGCCTGTTTGAAATCGAGCTAACACACAAACATAGCAGGCAGCCAGCGCTGAAGAAGAAGGCACCGGAGAGCTGCAGAAGAACCGGGGTTCGCCGAGTCAAGAGCGGAAGAGGGGAGAAGCCCCCCGGAGTCCGGAGAAGCCCCCCCGGAGTCCGGAGAAGCCCCCCCGGAGAGCGGAAGACCCCCGGAGAGTGGAAGAAGACCCCCGGAGAGCGGAAGAAGAAGCCCCCCCTGGTAATTGAGCTAATAACGAAGACAGGGGGGGCGTCCGGAGCAGAATAATAAAATATTTTAAAAAGCCTTGTGTTGTGTGTTTATTAACTTTTACTTTTTGCCTCCAGGTGAATGGATAGGGGTACGATGTACCCCATATCCATTCACTTAGGGTGGGGGGCCGGTATCTGGGGGCCCCCTTATTAAAGGGGACTCCCAGATTCCGATAAGCCTCCGCCCGCAGACCCCGACAACCAATGGCAAGGGTTGTCGGGAAGAGGTCCTGTCCTCATCAACATGGGGACAGGGTGCTCTGGGGTGGGGGGGCCCGCAGTGCGCCCCCCTGCCCCAGAGCACCCAACCCCCCCATGTTGAGGGCACGCGGCCTGGCACGGCTCAGGAGGGGGGGGGGGCGCTCGCTCGTCCCCACTCCCTTCCTGGCCGGCCGGGTACCGTGCTTTGGATACGGGTCTGGTATGGATTGTAGGGGGGCCCCCTACGTCAATTTTTCGGCGTGGGGGGGTCTCCTTACAACCCATGCCAGACCTAAGGACCTGGTATGCTCCTGGGGGGGGAACCCATGCCGGTTTTTTCTTTGAAAATTGGCATGGAGTTCTCCCTCAGGAATGCATGCCGCTGTCATTTTTGTTTTCCCCGACGCAACTTTAAGCCGTCGCGATCCTCAAAACTCGGCGTAACGTAACTTCGCGCATGCGCAGTACGGCCGACGCGCATGCGCAGTACGGCCGGCGCGGGAGCGCGCCTCATTTAAATGGGACTCGCCCCATTTGAATAGGAACGCCTTGCGCCGGCGGAATTTTAGTTACACAGCCTGAAATTTCTAGATAAGTGCTTTGTGGATCAGGCACTTAGGTAGAAACTTTAAGCCAGTGTAACTTAAATTGGATTTTTTAAGTTACGTCAGGTTTTTGTGGATCTGGCCCACTTTTCCTAAGAATTTTTTTTTTATTATTTTGACTCCGATTATTGTGAAGCGATTTATCCCTTGTGAGACCTCTATACCTGGCCTGTATAAGCAGATATAATCACTGAGGACAATCAGATAGCTTGAACTCACCAATACCGATTCTATTTGTAGAAGTTGTTTTAATTCAAAACATCAGAATACATCAGAGACAGATGACATTACAGCAGATGAACAGGTTGTAGTATTGTGCGGTCAAAAGATTATACTGTCTGTAGCTTACTTATACAGAATACATGTGGCCATGTTACATGAGGCCTGTTAACCACTTAAGCTCCGGACCTTTAGGCAGCTAAATGCCCAGGCCAGGTTTTCCGATTTGGCACTGCGTCGCTTTAACAGACAATTGCGCGGTCGTAAGACGTGGCTCCCAAACAACATTAGGCGTCCTTTTTTCCCCACAAATAGAGCTTTCTTTTGGTGGTATTTGATCACCTCTGCGGTTTTTATTTTTTGCGCTATAAAAAAAAATAGAGCGACAATTTTGAAAAAAATGCAATATTTTTTACTTTTTGCTATAATAAATATCCCCCAAAAACATATATACAATTTTTTTCCCCTCAGTTTAGGCCGATACGTATTCTTCTACCTATTTTTGGTAAAAAAAATCGCAATAAGCGTTTATCGATTGGTTTGCGCAAAATTTATAGCGTTTACAAAATAGGGGATAGTTTTATTATTTATTTATTTTTACTACTATTGCCGGCGATCAGCGATTTTTTTCGTGACTGCGACATTATGGCGGACACTTCGGACAATTTTGACACATTTTTGGGACCATTGTCATTTTCACAGCAAAAAATGCATTTAAATTGCATTGTTTATTGTGAAAATGACAGTTGCAGTTTGGGAGTTAACCACAGGGGGTGCTGAAGGAGTTAGGGTTCACCTAGTGTGTGTTTACAACTGTAGGGGGGTGTGGCTGTAGATCTGACGTCATCGATCGAGTCTCCCTTATATAAGGGATCACTCGATCGATACGCCGCCACAGTGAAGCACGGGGAAGCCGTGTTTACATACGGCTCTCCCCGTTCTTCAGCTCCGGGGAGCGATCGCGAGGGGGCGGCTAGAAACGAATAGCCGCGCCCTCGTCCCGGATCGCTCCCCACGGGTTACTGACCGCCGCATGTACCGGGGGGGAGGTCCCGATCGGACCCACGACCCGCGGAAAGGCGGGAACGTACATGTACGCCCATATGCCTGTACGTGCCATTCTGTGGACGTATATGTACATGCGGCGGGCGTTAACAGGTTAAGCTGTTCTCCATTAGACAGGAAATACAAACTCAGGAAGAAGGGTGGAGTATTACACAGAAAGGAAGCATGTCATAGATCAGACAAAAGAAATACAGAAAACTGTGCATTACCACAAAAGGTCATTATATGGCAGCATGTAAACAAAACATAACATCCATCGAAAATAGTTAGGAGAAACAGTATTATATATAACAAATCTATGCCCATTGGGCGGCCCAGAAATTCAGTAAATGTATGGTCAGTTTAAATAGGAAAACGAACGAATGAAAATCACAACTATTTTTTTTTCTTCATCTGTATAAAGGATGCAATGTAGTTTGACCTCAGACACTCCCTACTGTACAGACTGTATTTAATTTGTGTATTTAAATTGTAGCGCATGGACAACAACATTATTCTTTTGTACCGGGTCCAACAGTTAGTTACACAAACTAAGGATGGTTTTCAAGAGATCCAGCAACAAGAAGAAAATAGCAGCCCTGATGCTTGGCATTTTGGCAATTGAGCAAGAGTAGAGGAGGAAACATATGTTATATTATGTTAAAGCTGTTGTAAACTGTTGGACGTTTTTTTTTCTTACCTGCAAGGTAAAAGCATAATGTGCTAGTATGCATTGCGTACTAGCACATTATGTGGAACTTACCTGAAAACGAAGCATTCCAACGATGCAATGTTATCGCTGGAGGCCCCTTCCATCTTAACCCGTCGTGTTTCTGGGTTTGCAGATTCCGGTGTTATATCTATATGTGCCCGCCGTCTAAAAAAGTGTCTGCGCAGAACAGAACTACAGCTGATTTCCCGATCAGCTGGAGTGATGTCGCCATAGTGCATGCGCACATCGTAGGAGCCTTCTTTCGATGGGAGATACCAATCCTCAGGCACATTTTAATGCTATGCAAACAGCGGAGGGACACTGTGTTTGTCATATTGTGCCTCGCTGTTGCGCCACGGGTTTACAGCGAGGCACAAGCTGACATCTACAGTGTCTTTTTGCTCTTTGCATAGCTTTCAATTGTGCCCATGAAATGGTATCTCTCGTCGAAAAAAAAACTCCTACGATGTGCGCATGCACTATGGTGATGTCACTCCAGCTGATCGGCAAATTTTTAGCGGCGCTTTACCATCGGAATTGAGGCGGTATTTGGCCACTAGCAGTGCGGTTTTACCCTCCGCTAGCGGCCAAAAAAGGGTTAATAACTCCGGCAATGCGCCTCTGCAGAGGTCATTGCCGGCGGTAAAGCCGCGGCTTCCCATTGCTTTCAATGGGAATGAGCGGTGGAGGAGCGGTAAACACACCACTCCTTCACCACTCCAAAGGTACGGCTAGCAGGACTTTTGGAGCAGTCCTGCTAGCGCACTGCTCCAGTGTGAATGCCACTAGAGACAGCAGCGCTGTTTCAGGTCGGTTTGCAGGCGCTATTTTTAGCGCAGCAGCGCCTGCAAACCGTCCCAGTGTGAAAGGAGTCTTAGTGATGAAAGTTTACTTCCACTTTAAACAGCTTTGCTTTACACACTTCCAGCCCCGTCTGTCTGGATTGCTTGTTGTGATTACAAGGCTGCAATACACAAAATGTTGCATTTGCTTTGCTTTAAGCTGGCAGCTCTGACTGTAGGAAATGTTTTATTTCCTATAATATAGAAACACATACTACACTATGGTCATCAAAATAAGATGTGACAGAAATGTCATGACAAAGAACATTCTTTTTGCTTCTGGGTCACACTTTACAGGCTCATGCACGTTTCAGTTTTATTTAATTTTTTTTAGAAAGATAACCCTATAAACGATTAGAAAATAGTTTATTCTGATAAAACATGTTTGTTCGTTTAGTTTCGACAGGGATCATGAAAATCATTAATCGAAGCAGACACAAAGTTATGAAAAAAATCAAACAATCTGTCTATTGTTTTGAATTTTCATTCATTTTTCTACTCATCTATGACCTGTAAGACTATTGCTATACAGGCCAGTTACTATTTAATGTGCCACCCAAAAATGGAACTTCCGTTTTTTTAACCCGCCCCCCTCCGGTGTCACATTTGGTACCTTTCGGGGGGGGGGGGGGGCTGCAGATACCTGTGTAGCGCCCCCTTACTTTCAGTAAAGGCACTATGCTAAAGTTAGTGGGGAAATGAGAGAGATAAGTTGCTCTCATTCCGAATTATGTCAAATTTGGCCTTTCGCCAAATCTGGATTGTTCTGTGGGTCAGACTGCGTTCTAGGGATGTGGTGCCATCCCTGGGCGGCAGGTGGCGCCAGAGAGGTCCAGGCGGAGCCGCTTCTTTCTAGCAGCCAATTAGAGGAGTTTTCCCTCGCAGGGCATGCTGGGGAGTCTTTCTGTGGCGAAAGCCGTTCTGGGTTTTTCGCGGGTTCCTGGTTCCAGGTGCGGCACCCACCATTAGGGTGTGCGCACATCGCGGGCCCCACCACTATGGCCTGCCTGGGGTCGCGCGCAACGCGGAGTTCCTGACTCTGGGCCCTCATGGCCTGGGGCAACTGATGCTACCAGGGGCCCCAGTGACTTACTGGGTCCCCAGCTCTACTGAAGAGATCCTAAGCTACGTGCTGTGCGGTGGGGGATCGGCTCAAGGAGAACCCGGAGGCAGGTTGTCTGAGAGACTTGAACGAACCATCGGGGATCTGGTGACCGGGACACTGACAGGTACACTTCGACTGTCAACCGGTGACCTTAATGCAATTCATTGGGAGGATTCGCTCTGCTGTTCACATTGTCAGCATTGAGCCTGTGGCAGAGGCCTCATCTGGCATCTTAATCTAATCAGAGCCAAGTCCGTGGCAGGGACTTGTTCCTTCCCATAACCTTAAAGTGACGCTTCGGCTGTCAGGTCTGTGGCAGGGGTCTGTCTGGGGGCACTTCACCCACTCTGGCTGGAGTGGCGACGAACTGTACTACTATTGCTGAAAGCAGGATTGCTTTCCTTTTATCCAAGCCTGATACCGCAAAGTTCCTCTACTTCATCAACCTTTTCTGTCTACCTCATGTTGATGTTGGTCGTGTTGGGCCGAGAAATAAAGCATTCAGAAAACCTCATTCGCTAATTGGACATTCGTTTACTGCTCTACTCACTACCATCACCCCTAGACAACGATTAGAGGTAACTTAATACGCCGATCCCAAAAACAACCAGCGGCTCCTGAGGGGGTAGCGCTACACCTGTATAATACAGGTATTTGCACCTACTTCTGGGAATAACTTGTGTGTTTCCCAGAAGGCAGCGAGGGGGGGGGGAAGTGGAGTGACTCATGTGGCCAAGGAGACAGCGGAGACCACTGGTAAACCACCGCGCTACTCAGGCATGCGCAGTAGGGAACCGGGCAGTAGGCCACAAGGCTTCACTTCCTGATTCCTTCACCGAGGATGGCGGCCGGGGGGGCAGAGAGACGAGCGATTGCTCGTCTTCTTCTGCCGACATCGCGGGCGTGCTGGACAGGTAAGTGTACATTTATTAAAAGTCAGCAGCTGCAGTATTTGTAGCTGCTGGCTTTTAATATCTTTTTTTTCGCGGGACCTCTGGTTTAAACACTGAGCAAATACAGGGAGTGCAGAATTATTAGGCAAATGAGTATTTTGACCACATCATCCTCTTTATGCATGTTGTCTTACTCCAAGCTGTATAGGCTCGAAAGCCTACTACCAATTAAGCATATTAGGTGATGTGCATCTCTGTAATGAGAAGGGGTGTGGTCTAATGACATCAACACCCTATATCAGGTGTGCATAATTATTAGTCAACTTCTTTTCCTTTGGCAAAATGGGTCAAGAGAAGGACTTGACAGGCTCAGAAAAGTCAAAAATAGTGAGATATCTTGCAGAGGGATGCAGCACTCTTAAAATTGCAAAGCTTCTGAAGCGTGATCATCGAACAATCAAGCGTTTCGTTCAAAATAGTCAACAGGTTCCCAAGAAGCGTGTGGAAAAACCAAGGGGTAAAATAACTGCCCATGAACTGAGAAAAGTCAAGCGTGCAGCTGCCAAGATGCCACTTGCCACCAGTTTGGCCATATTTCAGAGCTGCAACATCACTGGAGTGCCCAAAAGCACAAGGTGTACAATACTCAGAGACATGGCCAAGGTAAGAAAGGCTGAAAGACGACCACCACTGAACAAGACACACAAGCTGAAACGTCAAGACTGGGCCAAGAAATATCTCAAGACTGATTTTTCTAAGGTTTTATGGACTGATGAAATGAGAGTGAGTCTTGATGGGCCAGATGGATGGGCCCGTGGCTGGATTGGTAAAGGGCAGAGAGCTCCAGTCTGACTCAGACGCCAGCAAGGTGGAGGTGGAGTACTGGTTTGGGCTGGTATCATCAAAGATGAGCTTGTGGGGCCTTTTCGGGTTGAGGATGGAGTCAAGCTCAACTCCCAGTCCTACTGCCAGTTTCTGGAAGACACCTTCTTCAAACAGTGGTACAAGAAGAATTCTGCATCCTTCAAGAAAAACATGATTTTCATGCAGGACAATGCTCCATCACACGCGTCCAAGTACTCCACAGCGTGGCTGGCAAGAAAGGGTATAAAAGAAGAAAAACTAATGACATGGCCTCCTTGTTCACCTGATCTGAACCCCATTGAGAACCTGTGGTCCATCATCAAATGTGAGATTTACAAGGAGGGAAAACAGTACACCTCTCTGAACAGTGTCTGGGAGGCTGTGGTTGCTGCTGCACGCAATGTTGATGGTGAACAGATCAAAACACTGACAGAATCCATGGATGGCAGGCTTTTGAGTGTCCTTGCAAAGAAAGGTGGCTATATTGGTCACTGATTTGTTTTTGTTTTGTTTTTGAATGTCAGAAATGTATATTTGTGAATGTTGAGATGTTATATTGGTTTCACTGGTAAAAATAAATAATTGAAATGGGTATATATTTGTTTTTTGTTAAGTTGCCTAATAATTATGCACAGTAATAGTCACCTGCACACACAGATATCCCCCTAAAATAGCTAAAACTAAAAACAAACTAAAAACTACTTCCAAAAATATTCAGCTTTGATATTAATGAGTTTTTTGGGTTCATTGAGAACATGGTTGTTGTTCAATAATAAAATTAATCCTCAAAAATACAACTTGCCTAATAATTCTGCACTCCCTGTAAATAAGCCTGCTTATGTAATATGATATAAGTGTCCTTACCGCAGCACTTTTTATGTAGGATTGTTTTTAAAAAGGATTCACTCACAAACATACGCATACCTCCCAACTTTTTGAGATGGGAACGAGGCACATCTGTCAGTAAAAGTATGTAGGCATAGGACACACACCCTTAAAGGAGAATTATATAAAAAAAATATATTAGTTAAACCCACAAGTGCTTTTTTTTACCACTACTATTCCTTTACACTGGCTTTTGAAATTTACAAATGCAGCAATTTAGAAATTGGATGAAAGGTTTGGCACTGGGAAGCACTTTTTAAAGATAAAAACTGAATTGTATATACAATTATATAGATCAGACCAAAATGAGGGACAAATGAGGAGGAAAGAGGGACAGAGGGACTTTGTTCCAAATCAAGGACAGTCCCTCGAAATCAGGGACAGTCCCTCGAAATCAGGGACAATCAGGGCCGGACTTACCATTGGCCTTGACTGGGCTCAAGCCCAGGGGCCCCACCCAATAGGGGGCCCCCTTTAAAAAAAAAAAAAAAAAAAAATTTTTTTTTTTTTTTTTTTTTAGGGGTCTGGAGGTCCCCAGGGGCCCGGACGGCAAACCTCCTTTTTTTATTTATTTTTTGTAAAAAAATGTTTTTTTTTATATATTTTTATATATATAATATATATATATATATATATATATATATATATATATATATATATATATATATATATATATATATTATTATTATTATTAAAGGGCCCATGGGTCTCCAGGGCCCCGGACGGCAACCCCCCTTTTTTTTATTTATTTTTTGTAAAAAAATGTTTTTTTATATATATATATATATATATATATTTTATTATTATTATTATTATTAAAGGGCCCAGGGGTCTCCAGGGCCCCCGGATGGCAACCCACCTTTTTTATTTTTTTATAAAACAAATTACATTTTTTTTTTATATATATATATATTTTTTTTTTATTAAAGGGCTCAGAGGTCCCCAGGGCCCCATGTGCCAACCCCCCCTTTTTTTATTTTTTTTATAAATGTTTATTTTTTTATTTTTGTTTATTTTTGTATTTTTTATTAAAAGGCCCAGAGGTCCCCAGGGCCCCCGGGTTTGGCAACCTCCCTTTTTTATGTATTTTTTATAAATGTTTTTTTTTTTTTATTATTATTAAAGGGCCCAGAGGTTTATTTTTTCTTTTTATTAAAAGGCCCAGAGGTCCCCAGGGCCCCGGATGGCTACATATATTTATATATATTTGTTTTCTTCTTTATTTCTTCTTTTTTTTGTAAAGGCCCCCCCGCTTCTCAATTTGCGGCAGCCCCCACGCTTCTCAATTTCAGGCGGCAGCACCCCCACCCCCCCTAGGTTCTCTGCTTCAGGGGGCCCATGCCTTAAGCTGTGCAAGGGGCCCCAAAATTCCTGATGGCGGCCCTGCGCATACCTCCCAACACGCACGGATTCTGTTGGACTTTCCCGCACAGACAGCTTCTTCCCGCAGTCCCGCAAAAGGGTTAATTTTCCGGCACTGCAAGAGGAGGCAGCACGGAAGCAGGAGGAACCGGAGCGGTGTGTGGAGGACTGTGGCTGCTGAAGGGAAGAAAGCCGACAGCCGGGCTAATGACAGTCTGTAGCCCCGGCTGTTGGCACAGGTGAGAGGCACTCCCCCCCTCAACAACTGCAAAATCCCCCCCCGCTCAACAACTTTAATGCGCTCCCCCCCGCTCAACAACTTCAATTCGCCCCCCCCCCCGCTCAACAACTTCGATCCCCCCCAATTCGCGGCTCCAGGGGGCCCCTTCAACACTCAAGCCCAGGGGCCCCCACCACCCTAAGTCCTGCCCTGGGGACAATTACAATCTATGCATACGTGAAACATCAACAAATGCCTGCTTTGCATACCAGAAGATCTGTTTAACAGCCTGACAGGTCTGCAAGCCACCTGGCTTAAGGTATTGGACATAGAGTTTGTATTTTGAGCAATGCTATAGAGAAATGTGTGATGAAGCATGCAGGGAAGTTTTTTTGTATCGGTGCATTCATTACTTTTACCAGTGATTTGCATTTTTTCCCCAGCAGTCTCTGAGCCAGCATGAAAGTTGAAGCACTGAAACAGATCCAGAGTTGATGGTAAGGTAAAGTGATTGATTTCGTTTGAAGACAAATTGTATTGTGTTTATTTTAATGAATGCACAGTGGTCAGCTTTTAGTTACACACTTTAGCATAATTTAATAACCCCTTATAGAGGACAATTACTAGCTAAGGGCGATCCTCACTATATCAATTTTGCTGCAAGTCCTTCAGTATTCTGCTGTTACAATTGTGAAACCAGCTGAACAAAATGTTGTGATCCAAAGCTAACAATTAAAACATAGGTGTTTAGAAAAAAAAAAAGTAGAAAAACATAAAAGCTAAATGAAAACTACAGCAGAGTACAATCCGGATTATGATAATGCTGCTCTACAACACTACCAAAAAAGGAAATCCAGATGATAAAAAATAAAAAAATCTAACACTATGATCCCAGTATATGTCAATGCAATTAAGAGTTTTCTTCAAATAGTTACCGTAATATATAACAATGCAGAAAATTATTTTCACTCCTGTTATGTAAAACAAACAAATCTTTATGAACTAAGATACAGCTGTTGTGTGCAATTCATTCATTCATTTACTACCAGGAGGACATGGAATATAAAAACTATTCGGATTACCTGAGTTGTCACTCCAGACACCCCACCAAACTTTATAAAACTTGTCTGCACATTCTCTGTTTTTGTATGTGATACTTGCAAAGTAAAGAACATGGCTGATCAAAGATGCCTACCGGGGGATGGGGGTGGGGTTTACTAAAACTGGTTGCACACAGAATCTGGTGTGTAGCTGTGTATAGTAACCAATCAGCTTGTAACTTCAGCTTGTTCATTTAAGCTATGACAATTAAACCAAGAAGCCGATTGGTTACTATGCACGGCTGAACTAATGTGTGCATTAGTTTTAGTAAGTCTCACCCGCTGTGTCAGATTTGGAGAACCTAGTTGGACCCAAGTCACAGCTATAGCTTCATGGGTTTGACATGAAGTGTGCTGTTTTCGTGCCTTTTATTCTAGAACAGGTGACAGCTCAATGGTCATGAGGGCTTGCACCAATACCAAGATTAAAGGATTCTCTCTAGAAATGTTGTATAATAGGACAGTGCCAGAGCAGTTGCTAGGAATTTTCCAATTCTTAACAGGATAACTACACTTAATGTGAAATATGCAATTGGGTCACTTTATTGTTTGGTACAGGAGAGTCAGGAGGAAGGCCAAAAGGTTATCCCTGTCTGCAGAAATTGCAGGTTATGAAGAGATCTCAATATACAGTATATTGTGTACCTTCAGTGTTTGCTGTTACAACTAATACTGGGTCAGGTAATAATAAAGTAATACTAAAATCCCAGCAGCCCTGTAACTGTGATAATAGGAGCAGCAATCAGCGCACAAACAATACAATAATTAAACTAAATAGATTGCAAGCTGAACACAAAAGGAGGTAATCACAAATACCTCAAGTAAGTACAAATCAAAAAACTGTAACTGTGCTATGCATATAAGTGGGAAGTCTGAATCTCTTTAACTCTTCCACAACAAACCTATTATCCGAACCTTAAAGCTGGACTGTTGTCATCTAGAAAATTCTATGGAATGCAAATGTACTAATGTTTGTTTGTTTTTCTGAAAAGGGCATTACCATTTCAAAGCCACAGAAATATATATGCAATCAGACAGACATTGTACTAACTACCTCCATTTTCATAGTCTTTTCTTCTTTCTTGTGTAGCTGTTGTGCAGCATGTCTATGTATTAACAGTGCCTTGAAAAAGTATTAATACCCCTTGAAATTGTACACATTTTGTCATGTTACAAACAAAAAACTTAAATGTATTTTATTGGGAATTTATGTGATAGACCAACACAAAGTGGCACATAATGGTGATGTGAAAAGAAAATGATAAATGGTTTTCATTTTTTTTTATTAATAAATATCTGAAAAGTGTGGCGTGCATTTGTATTCAGCCCCCTTTACTCTGATACCCCTAACTAAAATCTAGTGGAACCAATTGCCTTCAGAAGTCACCTAATTAGTAGGTAGAGTCCACCTGTGTGTAATTTAATCTCAGTATAAATACAGCTGTTCTGTGAAGCCCTCAGAGGTTTGTTAGAGAGCCTTAGTGAACAAACAGCATCATTAAGGCTAAGGAACACACCAGGCAGGTCAGGGATAAAGTTGTGGAGAAGTTTAAAGCAGGGTTAGGTTATAAAAAAAATATCCAAAGCTTTGAACATCTCACAGAGCACTGTTCAATCCAGCATCTGAAAATGGAAAGAGTATGGCACAACTGCAAACCTACCAAGACATGTCCATCCACCTAAAATGACAGGCCGGTCAAGGAGAGCATTAATCAGAAAGGCAGCCAAGAGGCCCATGGTAACTCTGGAGGAGCTGCAGAGATCCACAGCTCAGGTGGGAGAATCTGTCCACAGAACAACTATTAGCACTCCACAAATCTGGCCTTTATGGAAGAGTGACAAGAAGAAAGCCATTATTGAAAGAAAGCCATGAGAAGTCCGTTTGCAGTCTGTGAGAAGCCATGTGGGGGACGCAGCAAACAAGTGGGAGAAGGTGCTCTGGTCAGATGAGACCAAAATGGAACTTTTTGGCCTAAAAGAAAAACGCTATGTGTGGTGGAAAACTAACACTGCACATCACCCTTAACACACCAGGGACAGGGAAGCTGGTCAGAGTTAAGAGGGAAGATGGATGGAGCCAAACACAGCAATCTTAGAAGAAAACCTGTTCAAGTCTGCAAAAGACTTGAGGCTGGGGCGGAGGTTCACCTTCCAGCAGGACAACGACCCTCAACATACAGCCAGAGCTACAATAGAATGGTTTAGATCAGGGGTCTCCAAACTGTTCAAAAAAAGGGCCACTTTATTGCCCTTCAGACTTTAGGAGGGCCGGATTGTGGCCAGCTGGGGAAGAAAATGTTACGGGCCCGGAATCAGTAAGAACAAAAATGGCCTCAGGGTTGGTGGTCAATAGGAGGGGGCGTATTCCCCCTATTAGTAGAAGGAATAGTATCCCATCACTGGTATCGGTGGACTATATAGTGCACCATTGTTGGTGTCAGTGGGAGGAATAGTGCCTCATATCAGTGGGAGGAATTGTGGGAGGAATTGTCCCCCAAGGGCCGGATAAAGGCTAGCAAAGGGCCACATCTGGCCCTCAGGCCGCAGTTTGGAGACCCCTGGTTTAGATCAAAGCATATTCATGTGTTAGAATGGCCCAGTCATTAGTTCAGACCTAAATCCAATTGAGAATTCATGGCAAGACTTGAAAATTGCTGTTCACAGATGCTCTCCATCCAATCTGACAGCGCTTGAGCTATTTTACAAAGAAGAATGGGCAAAAATGTAACTCTCTAGATGTGCAAAGCTGGTAGAGACATACCTAAAAAGACTTGCAGCTGTAATTGCAGGGAAAGGTGGTTCTACGACGTATTGACTCAGGGGGATGGCTGAATACAAATGCACACCACACTTTTCACATATTTATTTGTAAAAAATTGAAAACCATTTATAATTTCTCTCCTACTTCACAATCATGTGCCACTTTGTGTTGGTCTATCACATAAAATACATTTATTTTTTTGGTTGTAACAACAAAATTTAGAAAATTTCAAGGGGTTTGAATACTTTTTCAAGGCACTGTATATACCAGGGGTCTTCAAACTACGGCCCTCCAGTTGTTCAGGAACTACAATTCCCATCATGCCTAGTCATGTCTGTGAATGTCGGTGTGTTACAATGCCTCATGGGACGTGTAATTCTACAACAGCTGGAGGGCCGTAGTTTGAGGATCCCTGGTATATACAATATGTGCAATTTAGACCCAATGCATTCAGTAACTGAACTGACATCCCCCTGTATTCCAAATACAAGTACATTGTATGTGGGATGACACTTGTACTGAGGGGTGTGGTTGTTACTGAACTCTGGAAGCAAATAGGACTTTAATATGGGTGGGCAGTAAGCAACATTTTCACCAAGAGAAAATAGTATTTTAAAGTAGAAGTAAACTCTCCCCCTATGAAACTATTTTATAAATATGCCAGTATGGCAATGTATTCCAAAGAATTCCACATTCAAAATAACCCCCAATCATTTATTTCTTACTGTTTTGGAGCAGCTTTAAAAATCCTCCTTCCTGGGGTAAGCCTTTAACATTTACTGGCTTCAATTTCTGTTCAAGAATTGGATTCAGTCAAAACTCTGGAATTCACAAATAGCAAATGTTTGCAGCAGGACTGATAAACTAGAAGTATAACTACGTTAGAGTGTTATGCCCTGTACACACCATCGGAATTTTCGATGAAAAGAGTCAGATGGAATTTTTTTTAATCGGAAAATCCGATCGTGTGTGGGCCCCATCTGACTTTTTTAGTCGGAGTTTAGAAATAGAACATGTTTTATTTTTTTACGATTGCAACAATTCCTATCGTCTGTGTGGAACTCCGACTGAGAAAAAAAAACACACATGCTCAGAATCAAGTCGATGCATGCTCGGAAGCAATGAACTTAATTTTTCACGGCTCGTCGTAGTCTTTTACGTTACTGCGTTTTGGACGGTCGGAATTTGGTCTGACAGTGTGCATGCAAGACAGCTTAAACGGAATTCCGCCGGAAAATTCCATCAGATTTTATCCCATCAAAAATTCCAATTGTGTGTACAGGGCATTAGGCTTCTTTCACACCAGGCAGATCCGTTGCAGCAGAGTCTGTCAGCTCAGCGGGAGATCTCTCCGTTGATCTCTGCTGAGCCGGCGGATGACAGGTCCCTCTCTGCTCACTGAGCGGGGAGGGGCTTGTCGAGCGTCGCTGTCTCCCATGGAGAGATCAGACAGCATGTGCTTTTCATCAGATCTCACCTGATCCGATCCGCCATGGACTGATGGCGACGTATGGCCATCCGTCTGATTTTAGCGGATCGGATGTCACCGCTGACATCCAACGCTCCATAGAGAGGCATGGATCGGCCGTTCAGGTCCGCCGAAAAAACTGACAGGCGGACCTGAACGGTCCGGCAGTGTGAAAGGGGCCTTACAGAACAGCAGTAGGAATTCTATGTATAACACCAAGGCTAACAGAATGGAGATTTTTTGTTGTTTTTTTAACCTATGTTTTTCAGCCTGTACAAGTGGGATGAGAAGGAAGTCCCACTGCCCTAATCAATGATATACTTTTATTGTAACTCTGTTTTTAGCTCAGACTAAACTCCAGGCCTGTCTCTGCCGATGCATACAGGATCTAATGTGAACTTGCTGTTCATATATCATGTATGAAGTGCCCAAACTGGTCCCGGGATTATTACTCTCCAGAGCAGAGGAGGCATTAGGAATATGGCCTGCAGCTCACATTCAATTTATGATGACACAAGCCAAAACATTGTGATCCCTGAACAGTGATATGTATTATGCCAGAGGCGCTCAACTTGGCCAAGATCCTAAAATAGCCATAACATGCTACACGACTCTTCATATGTTGTAATCACATATTTAAAGTGGTTCTAAAGGCAGAAGTTTTTTTTATCTTAATGCATTAAGATAAAAAAACATTCAGTGTGCAGCAGCTCCCATAATACTTACATCCAGCAATAGTGCACAAGAACCTTGGCTGCCCGGGACTCTCCTTCCTGATTGGCTGAGACACAGAAGCGGGTACCATTGGCTCCCATTGCTGTCAATCAAAGTCAGTGAGACAATGAGGAGAGAGAGGGGCCAGGCCGAGCCGCAGCCCTGTGTCTGAATGGACAAAGAGCAGTGGCTTGGGTGCCCTCTTCTCAAGCTGCTTGCTGTGGGAGCAGGAGGGAGGAGCCAGGAGCGCCAATGAAGGACCCGAGAAGAGGAGGATCTTGGCTGCTCTGTGCAAAACCACTGCACAGAGCAGGTAAGTATAACATGTTTGTTATTTTTACACAAAAATAACAAGACGTTAATATCACTTGTAGGCCTCATGCACACTGGATGTTTTTTGACGTTTTTATAGCAGCTGTTTTTGGTTGTAGACATTTTTTTTTGTACAGTCATTAACCACTTCCATACCGGGCACTTACGCACCTTCCTGCCCAAGCCAATTTTCAGCTTTCAGCACTGTCGCACTTTGAATGACAATTGCGCGGTCGTGCTACACTGTACCCAAACAATTTTTTTATCATTTTGTTCCCACAAATAGAGCTTTCTTTTGGTGGTATTTGATCATCTCTGTGGTTTTTATTTTTTGCGCTATAAACAAAAGAATAGCGACAATTAAAAAAAAAAAAAAACACAATATTTTTTACTTTTTTATTTAATAAATATCACAATTTAAAAAAAAAAAAACATTTTTTTTCCTCAGTTTAGGCTGATACGTATTCTTCTACATATTTTTGGTAAAAAAAATTCGCAATAATCATATATTGAGTGGTTTGCGCAAAAGTTATAGCGTCTACAAAATAGGTGATAGGTTTATGGCATTTTTATTTTATTAATTTTTTTACTAGTATTGGCGGCGATTTGCGAATTTTTTTTACTGTCACCGTGACATTGCGGCGAACACATCGGACACGTTTTTGGGACCATTCACATTTATACAGCGATTAATGCTATAAATATGCATTGATTACTGTGTAAATGTGACTGGCAGGGAAGGGGTTAACCACTAGGGGGCGTTGAAGGGGTTAATATGTTCCCTAAGATGTGTTATAACTGTCGGGGGGAGGGGACTCTCAAGGGGAGGAGACCGATGTGTGTTCCTCTGTACTGGGAACACACATTGGTCTCCTCACCGCTGACAGGAGGTGGATCTGTGTGTTTACACACACAGATCCACACTCCTGCCGTGATTACCGACAATCGCGGGTACCTGGCGGCAATCGCGGCCGCCGGGCACCCGCGCCGGGTCACGAGCGTCGCCGCGGGCGCACGCGCCCTAGATCGCCGGGAACGCAGGACGTCATATGACGTCCACCCGGATCGAGAAGGGGTTCCTGCCGCCGTCATTTTACAATGCCGCGGTAGGGATGTGGTTAAACTCTCTATCATGTTATCCTATGTGTCCATGCACAGATTATTTTTTTCAAATGCTTTTAGACGCAAACGCGGCTAAATTGCAGTTTTTAGACACTGGTTTCTAGCTGTCAAGTTAAATCGTTCAGGAGAGGTCGAACAACGTCCCGTGTACATGAAGCCTAAACGTCCGTTTACCAGGAGCAGTACATGAGGCCTTAGGGATGGCAAAGGAAATTGCAGCATTAAAGTGGTTCTAAACCTTTTTTTTTATCTCTAGGGGCACCTGTGCGGGCTTGCTCCTGAGTCCCATTGCTATGCCCAATTGACACAAACAGCGGGACTCAGCTCCGCCCCCCACGTCACAGGATTTGATTGACATCAATGGAAGCCAATGGCTCCTGTTGCTATCAATGTGTCCAATGAGGAGAAAGACAGCAGCTAGAACCACTGTGCTTGTGCTCAATGCTGGATCGGATCTGGCTCAGGTAAGAAAAAGGGGGGTCTGGGGGGGCAGCTGCAGCACAGAAGATTTTTCGCTTTAACGCATAGAATGCATTAGGCCCCATTCAAACCTGAGCGATTTTCTGCTTGGAGCTCTAAAACGCTCAACAAGCCAAAGCCTATTCATTTCAATGGCCCCTGTTCACATCTGAGCGTTTTGTCCCCTGAAGCTCAAAAAATACATGAGCTTCTTTTTTGGCAGATTGCAAGCGTTTTTGGCCCCATAAGACAATAGAAACGCCTGACTTGAGCGTTTAACAAGAGTTTTGTCTCCTCTAATTTTCTTATTCAATTTTCCTTTAGATTTCCCAAAACCATATAATATAAAGGCAAGCCTAAACCCCTTCAATTTTGTATGTACTCAGACAGGCCCATGCACTACATATTTTCAGGTAAATCTAAAGGAAATTGAATAAGAAAACTGTATAATGTATGGCCAGCCTAAATTCCTCTCCCCTCCCCCCAAGTGATTTTCTAGTGGCTAAACAAAAACACCTGAAGCTGTAAAACACTAAAAAAAAGCCAATAAATCAATACGCTCAGGTGAAAATGGCGCTGTTGACTTCCAGGTAAACTAGAAGTGATGTCAGGTCATCACTTCCGGGTTACTAGAGCTGATCTGTACGGCTCTCCGATCAGCCGATGGAAGCGCCGGCTGGTCGATTGGAACTCCTGGTGGGATGGGAGATCGGCTATTCGTAGATGCAATCTAATGCTAGTTAGCAGCTAGGATTGCTTTTACAAGAAAGCCAGCCGTTGGCTCTAAAAAAAAGTACAACTATCTGAAGTCCAGCGACACACCAGTTATGTAACTGGTCACCAAGTTACCACTGTTTTCTCCCAGCAGGGACTTCCCCCTGCTGGGAGAACACAATACCTCCGCAGGAGATGTTCAGTGTTGATGGGGGCAATGGAAAATGCTTGTTTCCTGTGCACTTTGTCACATTATCCAGAAATGCCAGGTGTGAATAGAGCCTAATAAACACTCTGAAGGGAGGTGGAGCTGCTACAGAGAGAAGTGAAGTTTCTCTTTAACTATTTAACGTAAACCGCCGTCATTGTATGTTTTTACTTTGACATAGAATACTAGGGTTATAGCAGCAGATAGCTTCCTTAACCCCAGTATTTTCTGAAACGGCGAGCGGTCCGCTTTATAATAAAAATGGGTTCCGCGGCAGATTCTCTGCAAGATCACTTTTGTCGGCGGCTGGAGCGGTGCCCACCCCCCACATTCCGGTCGTGTCCACTGCCTACCTGACCTTACGGTAGCAGCGGAGGCAATCAGCTCCTTTCCCCTCTGTCTGTGAATCGAGTGAGGGAATGATGGCCCCCACTCTACTCAACGATGTTGGATGACGGAAACAACGTCAAACGTCACTTCCACCCAACGGCCATAAAGGGGATTTATTAAGTGTAAATGTGAGATCTCACATTAAAGAGGTCCTGTCATGCTTTTTTCTATTACAAGGGAGGTTTACATTCCTTGTGATACTAATAAAAGTGATCCAAAAAATGTTTTTTAAAGGGACAGTGTAAAAATAAAATTAATAATATGTTTTTCTTTTTTAAAGCGCCCTGACCCGCTGTGCTTGCACACAGAAGCGAACGCATGCGTAAGTCATGCCTGCATATGTAATCAAACCACCCATGTCCGGTATCAATGCAATCGTTAGAGTGAGAGCAATAATTCTAGCCCTATACCTCCTCTGTAACTCAAAACTGGTAACCTGTAGAGATTTTTTTTTTTTTTTAAAGTCGCCTATGGAGATTTTTAAGGGTCAAAGTTTGTTGCCATTCCACGAACGGGCACAATTTTGAAGCGTGACATGTTGGGTGTCAACTTACTCGGCGTAACATCATCTTTCACAATATAAACAAAAAAATTGGGATAACTTTACTGTTTTCTTATTTATTCATTAAAAATAATGTATTTTTTCCCAAAAATATTGCATTTGTAAGACCGTTGCGCAAATACGGTGTGACATAAAGTATTGCAACAACAGCCATTTTATTCTCTATGGTGTCTGAAAAAAATATATAATGTTTGAGGGTTCAAAGTAATTTTCTAGCAGATAAAAATGATTTTAACTTGTAATCAAGTTCGAAAAATAGGCATGGTCCTTAACCGCTTCCATACAGGGCTTTTATACACACATCCATACCAGGCCTATTCTGGCACTTCTCTCCTACATGTACAAATCATCATTTTTTTGCTAGAAAATTACGCAGAACCCCCAAACATTATATATGTTTTTTTAGCAGACACCCTAGGGAATAAAACGACGGTCATTGAAACGTTTTATCTTGCACGGTATTTGCGCAATAATTTTTCAAACGCCTTTTTTTTGGAAAAAAATTGTTTCATGAATTAAAAAAATAACAAAACAGTAAAGTTAGCCCAATTTTTTTATAAAATATGAAATGTTACACCGAGTAAATAGATACCTAACATGTCACGCTTTAAAATTGCGCACACTCATGGAATGGCGCCAAACTTCGGTACTTAAAAATCTCCATAGGCAAAGCTTTGAAAATTTTTACAGGTTACCAGTTTAGATTTACAGAGGGGATCTAGTGCTAGAATTGTTGCTGGCACTCTAGCGCATGCGGCGATACCTCACATATGTGGTTTAAACGGCGTTTACATATGTCGGCGGGACTTGCGTGTGCGTTCGCTTCTGCGCGAGAGCTACTGGGGACAGGGGCGTTAAAAAAAAAAATGAATTTCTTTCTTTTTTTTTTACATATTTATTTCTTTTTTTACACTTTTTTTTTTTTTTCAGGTTTATTCCTATTACAAGGAATGTAAACATCCCTTGTAATAGGAATGTGTATGACAGGTCCTCTTTATGGAGAGATGCGGGGTCAATAAGACCCCACATCTCTCCTCCAGGCTGGAAAGCATGAAATCGGTGAAAAAAATTCCCCGATCTCATGCTTGCTGTTGCTTAGCAGCCGCAATTGCGGCTTTGTTTACTTACGGGGACCCGGGCGTGACGTCATCACATTGCGCCCGGGTCCTCCGACGGTCATAGAGATGACTGGTGACCATCTGGTCACCAGTCATCTCTATGCTTCCTGCCAGCGCCGGACGATTCGTTCTCCGGGCCCCCGATGGCACGGGAGAGCCAGGAGAAGCACCGGATGGCGGCGGGAGGGGAGGATGTCCCCTCCCGCCGCCTGTAAGAACGATCTAGCGGCGGAACCGCCGCTATGATCATTCTTACGTTGTGCAGAATGGCCGGCAGAAGAGAAGGATATCTGAATGATGCCTCTAGCTGCAGGCATCATTCAGATATCCCCCCACAAAGCCCAGGACGTCATATGACGTCCACCCGGATCGGTAGAGGTCCTTTGTGGACGTCATTTGACAATGGGCCGGGCGGGAAGTGGTTAAGTAGTTAAAGTGTAAGTTCACTTTACAGAAAATCTGTAAGGTGAACTTACACTGGAGCCCCTCCCCATCACAGCTGAGGCCGGTGTTTTGTCAGATATGGTGACACGTCAGAATTGGTAACAGAAGTGACGTTCCATCTCTGCCATTTTGCTACACCCCGCACTCCTCCATAGTAAGGATACCGTGAGAAGGGGAAAGCGGACATCTTGTTACACCCAACAGAGTTTTGCATTTTACACTTCTATTTAACAGTAAAGTGAGTTTATATACTGAAATCCAGTACTTAAAACTCTGTCTGAATGTTATGATGTTGAATTTTAAAAGCAGCGGCAAGCCTGCTCCTCTCACAAGTTTGCTAATACGACAGAAGTTTGCTGCTTTTAAAATTCAATATTTAAACAGTCAGACGGAGTTCTGTATTTCACTATATAAACTCTTTGTAAAATGGAACACTCCGGTGGGTATAACAAGATGTCCGCTTTCCCCCTTCTCAGAGTATCCTTACTATGGAGGAGCGCGGGGTGTAGCAAGATGGCGGCGACGGAACGTCACTTCCGTTAGCAATTCTGATGGGTCACCAAATCTGACGAAACACCGGCAATCTCCCATACTGACACATCGTATCGCCGCTTTACCAGTCCGGGGATTTTAAATCCCTGCGGCTTTTTTTCTTCTCCAGCACCGACATATAGTACACAGGTTCTGATTGGTCCGCGCCACCCATGTGTGCGCGATTATCAATCACAATGAATCCTACCCGTCCGTATCTTTACGAGGTACGTTTCACCACTTCCATACCGGGCACTTACGCAGCTTCCTGCCCAAGCCAATTTTCAGCTTTCTGCGCTGTCGCACTTTGAATGACAATTGCGCGGTCATGCTACACTGTACCCAAACTATTTTTTTTATCATTTTGTTCCCACAAATAGAGCTTTCTTTTGGTGGTATTTGATCATCTCTGCGATTTTTATTTTTTGCGCAACTAAAAAAAGACCGAATTTTTTGAAAAAAAATTAAGTTTTTATTTTTTTTCATGTTAATTTTTTTGTAAATAAGTATGTTTTCTTTTTTAATTACCGGCACCGATAGGCGGCACTGGACACTGATAGGCGACACTGGTATGAGGCACTGATGGGCGGCACTAATGGGCACATATGGGTGGCACTGATGGACACTGAGGGGTAGCACTTGTTTATTTACAATTTTTCCAATCAGTGCCCATGTTGCCAGTCAGTGCCCATTTGTGGGCACTGATTGGTATCTATTGTGCATATATTTTTACATGTACCTGGCCATCCACATGTTTCCTCTAATCCCTGGTGGTCCTGGCGGCTTCCCTGTGGTTTAGTGTGGGCAACCGAGGGGGGCTGCGCTGATAAACAATCAGCGTGAACCCCCCCCCCCCCTTTGTCAGGAGAGCTGCCGATCGGCTCTCCTCGCGTGATTGGACACGGCTTATCACATAGTAAAGAGCCTTTACCGAGATCGGAGATGCAGGGTGTCAGACTGACACCCACACCACCGATCGCCGCATGCCCCCATGGGCGCGCGCCGGCATGTTATCCTGCAGGACGTCAATAGACGTCCAGTCAGGATTTCACAACCACTTCCCGGACGTCAATTGTCTATTGACCGGGCGGGAAGTGGTTAAGAGATTAAGTCGGACCAGTAAAGCGGCTTTACAATGTGTCAGTGCGGTGCGGGAGATCGCTGGCCTCTGGTACAGCTGGACCGGGGTGTGATGGGGAGGGGGTCCAGTGTTTCCAGATTTTCTGTAAAGGTGAACTTACCCTTTGAGGTTTTTATACCTGACTATAATTTTTTTATGTGTCTGTGACTTTAGCTGTCCCATGGGGTATAGAGGTGTATGCTTGTATTTCTCATAGTATAGACGGGACTTCCCCGGGTAGAGCGGACTTGTGAATGAAGCGGAGCCCTCCACAGACACATGAAGCCTACCTCAGCTCTCCCGCCTTCTCCATTGGCCGACAGCGGCGGCGGCGGGCACGTCACGAACGCGTGCACGTCATGTGACCACCAACAAGCCCGCCCACTCTACTACACATACCGACCGTTAACGCGGCCAACGTCCAGCGACAACTAAATTCAAATGAAAACCGCCCATTCCCTTCTCCCGCCTTTCCGGGAACCGCGCAAAACGGCGTGATACTGAGCGGACACGAGCTGTCCGTGACCCTCTATAAGTGAGCCCCGAGCACGCCACCTCCGCCGGTGTCTCACTCATTGTATAGCGCTGAGTTCGGTGTCCCGGTACTTAGTGGGCTTGTAAGGTTTACTGTGAGGTGAGCGGAGAGGGACAAGTAAAGTTTGAGGGAAAAGCCGGGCGGACGGGACGCGGTGCGCGCCCCCGACGTACCCGAGACAGGAAAAGCAGAACAAAGAAGCCGGAGTGCACGACTACATGAGGGGGGATCGCTGGCGCCGGCTTCATTTCCCTCTCTGCTCTGCCATTGGGCGACGAGTCTTCGGGCACCGCCGGAGCCACCAATGAGACGCAAGAGCCGAGGCGCCGGTGTGGGCGTGTCTGTAGCCGGGGGAAAGGGGTGGGCGGGGAGAGGAGGATCAGGGAGGTTAGTTTGGCGCCCGGGACCCGGCGCTGCTGAGTGAACACGGCCGGCATAGACATACACTGGGGGGAAGGTGGAGCGCTCGGGGAAACGGAACACCGGAGGAGGCGGGAACCGTACGTACGGTAATTGACGACTGACCCCCTTATCTGTTTCTTCTACTTGCTGTTTGTATGGGCCCTGTGTGAGTGCAGGCGAGGACAAAGGGGCCGCCCCCAGCCAGGGAGGAGGAGGGGCTCCGGACACCAGTGTACAGGGGGGCTCCGGGGATAGGGTCAGTCTGGGGACAGGTGAGTCCCACATCACCCAACTTTCCGGGCTCCGGAGGGGGCACCTGACCGGGACATATGGGTTCCGGGGGGATAACTTCATACCCTGCAAGTCCCATTCATCCCTGGGACAGCTGTGCCGGGGACGTGAGGGACATACACACCTCAACCAACCCCACTGACTGACCGGGGAACACAGCTCCCCCTACCGACCAACACCGCGAAGGGGCGCTTGTCACTACAGGGAAAACTTTCTTTAGTTTGGATAGAATGGAGAGGGCTTAGAACACCTGTCTGGGTTGTGTGTCCCCATCTTTCCTTTATCCTCACTTTGCAGGGACTTCCTCTCCCTTCTGTTTTGACTATAGGACAAAAAGTGAAGGAAGATCTACTTATGTGACAGGAAAAAAACAGTTTATAACCTTAGAGGAGTTTCGGCGAAAAATATAAAAGTCAACAGCTACAAATACTGCAGCTGATGACTTTTAATATATGGACACTTACCTGTCCAGGGCGCCCACGATGTTAGGTCCCAAAGCCAATCTGCCCCTTGGGTGCTGCTGCCGCCATCTTTGGTAAGGGAATCAGGAAGTGAAGCCTTTCAGCTTCACTTCCTGGTTCCCTACTGTGCATGCTCAATCCCACTGGTCCCTTCTGGCTTCTGGGACCTGACTCCCAGAAGACGGGGAGGGGGGTGGATGGAGTAGGTGCGGTGGTGTAGGTCTCTGCAGTGATCTATGTCCGTAAGTGGGAGCCGATAGCTGGATTACACAGGTATCTGCCCCCTCCTTCCCCCTGAAAGGTGCCAAATGTGACACTGGAGGGGGGGGGGGGGGTTCCAAGAAGCGGAAGTTTCATTTTTAGGTGGAACTCCGCTATAAGCAGCATACACGCTATACAATTTTCTTTTAGATTTGCCAAAACTATATAATGAGGTCAAACCTTAACAGTTTCAATTTGTATGCAATCAGACAGGCCCTTGTACTACACAAGTTTTGGTAAATCTGATGGAAATCAATCAACAAAAGTTGTATAGTGTATATCTAGCTTTACTTTATCTAGAATGGTAACAAAAAAGTTTTGCTTTTAGTTCTACTTAGTTTATTTAAAGCAGAACTTTACCCATAACTTGATTAAAAAAATAACTTTCTTTAGCAAGGAACATACATTCCATAATAATAATTATGCTGCCAAAATGAGTATGTGCTGAAAATTGTCTCCAGCACTGCTCCTGTTTCTTCTTGTTGGAGGCTGCCATTTTGCTGAAGCCCAGAGCCCCTGAGCATCAGTAAATTGCAAAGCGGGACTAAAGCCATAGATTTGGGCTCCTTGCACGCTAGGGTGGGTTTTGTTTGTTTTTTTTGCTAAACAAATCATGGTAATGGCTTTTTGTAGTAGTGTTTTGGCAGCATTTTTGCAGTAAAATGGAAAAGAGCTCAAACGTTATTCTACAAACAATATTTTTTTTTTTTTTGCTTCTAGAGGCTGAAGCTCAAAAATGCGAATCTCTTGAAGTAGTGTGTATGGACATAGGATAACACTATTTAGCTTCTAGGACAGTGATGGCGAACCTTGGCACCCCAGATGTTTTGGAACTACATTTCCCATGATGCTCACCTACACTGCAAAGTTCATGAGCATCATGGGAAATGTAGTTCCGAAACATCAGGGGGAGCCAAGGTTCGCCTTCACTGTTCTAGGAGCTTAAAAAAAAAACTCTAGTGTACAGGGGCTTAAGCACAGTTGCCAGAATTAAATTTATTTAACTGCCTCCCGATAAAGTTGTGTAAGAGCACGCTGAGTAACAAGATTAGTAGAATATTGTCTGTCTTGGAGGTGAAGGGATTCAGATAATGAAGAGTGTTCTGAGCTGCAATCTATTGTATTGTTTTTGTTGCTGATTAAAGTTGAGGTGAACACATATCCATGCGTCCCAAAGCATGGGGCACAATCCAGAAGGCTAGTAAATGTAAAGATGATAGATCGCCGCTGCTCCCGACCAGCCCAGGTGAGCAAATAAGGAGCGTCCTCACCCATGTCTCCCCCAAACCACACACCCCCGTGCATTTCTCCCCCACCCACCAGGGCTTAGTTATAGGGTAGGTTATGACAAAGCCCCCAAGGGTGGGGCAAAATGCATCAGGGTGTGGGGAAGACATGCAGTCCGAGGTCCCTCATTATCGATTTGTCACCTGGGCTGGTCCTAGTAGCAGCGATACTTTCTTCTTTTCAGTGTTCTGAGCCATTTGTAGTTTTGTTATCTTTATCAGATATTTTGTATACAGAATTAAATCCTCTTTCCTGCAACCCTGTTTGACTGACTTTGTGATTGTCTACAGATGCATTTTAATAAAGCTCTTTTAAGTGTCCACATTCAGCATAATAGGAAGGTTTTAAAGTCACCCTTCATAGGGAAAATTTGTCTTACTTTGTATAGGTTTGATTCTTTAATGAGAAGATTTTCTTAAAGCGGTTGTATACCCGTAAAAATAAATAAATATTTATAAAAAAAACTGCAAGGCAAAGGCATTATGAGCTAGTAGGACTAGCATGCTAGCTCATTATCGATTACTTACTTTAGATCGAAGCCCCCGCAGCGGTCCTCGGACACGTCCTTCGTCGCCGCCATGGTACCCGGATTGACTTCTGGGTATCGCCACCCCGGCGCTGTGACTGGCCGGAGCAGCGATGATGTGAGGAATGGCACGTTTCACCAGAGGGTATACAACCGCTTTAAAGCAGAGTTCCGCCCGCCCCTTTAAAAGTTAAAGCGGATGTGCCACGGGAAAAATATATTAAAAGCCAGCAGCTACAAATACTGCAGCTGCTGACTTTTAATATAAGGACACTTACCTGTCCTGGAGTCCAGCGCCGATCGCAGCAGATGACGAGCCGATCGCTCGTCACCCTGCTGCTCCCCCCTCCATCCACGGTGAGGGAACCAGGAAGTGAAGCGCTCCGGCTTCACTGCCCGGTTCCCTACGGCGCATGCGCGAGTCGCGCTGCGCCCGCCGATTGGCTCCCGCTGTGTGCTGGGAGCCGAGTGTTCCCAGCATACAACGGGGGACGGACGGGAAGGAAGGAAAAAACCCGTCCTTTGCCTGTATCGTAGGGCCGGAAGTGGGTGCAGATACCTGTCTGTAGACAGGTATCTGCACCCCCTCCCCCCTGAAAGGTGTCAAATGTGACACCGGAGGGGGGGAGGGTTCCGATCAGCGGGACTCCACTTTAGAGTGGAGATCCGCTTTAAGTCAGCAGCTAGACATACTGTAGCTGCTGACTTAACATTAGGACACTTACCTGTCCTGTAGTCCAGCAATGTTTGCACCACAGTCGATGTTTACATTGACTGATCAGGTGCTGCCGCAGCCATTACGGTAAGAGTCGGTTCACACTAGGGCGACACGACTTCCAGCGCGACTTTCAGAGGCGACTCCGACACGACTTGAGCATGAACCACAGGGCGATCTGGGGCGATTTGAAACACGACTTGAAGTCGTCTCCAGGACAGGAGACTTTCCAGTGGCCAATCAAACAACAATCAGCTCTGGGGGAGGGAGAGGTTTGCCTGAGAAATGTATGTTATCTCCTGGAAAGTCGCTTCAGTTAAGACTTGGAGGCGACTTCCATTGAAATCAATGGGTACAAATCGCCTACAAGTCGGATTGAAGTAGTACAGGAACCTCTTCTGAAGTCGGAGCGACTCGAGTCGTGTGTATTAACACCGCTCCCATTCACTTCCATTGTTTTTCTCTACAGCGCGACTTGGGATGACTTGAGGCGACCTCAAGTCGGATCCCAAGTCGCCCCAGTGTGAACCGACTCTAAGGGAACCCGGCAGTGTAGCCTTTCAGTTTCATGGTTGGGTTCCTAATGTGCATACGTGAAGCCTGCTGCGCTCTCACTGGCCCGGCAAAAGAACGGGGGAGGGGGGGGGGCGAGCTGCTGATGTAATTCGCTGTGGGGACAGGGTACCTGTAAAAAAAATAGGTACCCGCCGGAGGGGTGGATGAGCAATCGGATAAGAGGAAGTTCTACTTAAGATTTATTTTTTGGAGGACCGTTTTAAAGCCGGCTATACATGGATTAACTGTCAGCCGGTTCAGCAGAAATGTAATCCATCTATTTGCATGCTGGTTGTACTGAAGTCAATCTATTGACCAGCCTGTTTTTTTTTTGGTAGGATCACCGTCTCTGGCTTTTGCCTGCAGCAGTGATCATTGTATTCTGATATCGGGGAGACCTGACGCTGTCAGAATACAATTCCCCCATCAACAGATCAGTGTTGATGGGGGGAATTGAGCAAATTTCTTTCCTTCAACCTGTGGTAGAAGGAAAGAAAATGGTGTGAGTTTACACAAGGCAGCAACTGATCATGCAGCTTTATGTGAAAACGCTCAATATTTCAACACAGCTTACATTTTATTGACATTTGTTGTGCAGATGGGAAAAGTGGCTTTATACTTTTAGATGTCAGGCTGATGAGAGATTGTCCTTCAGCGCTGAACAGGAAGTAAGCTGTATGTAGGAAATATTTCCTTCAAAATCAAAGCTTTATTTAGGTCTGAAATATAACCTGAATGTTAGTACTGTTTTGTATACTCCAATTTTTATGAATATTTTTGGGTGTCTGTCCAAAAGTCGTCTGTGACCCTGTAAGCAACCTTTCATTTAAATGGCACATTTTTTTTACTTAACATTGTTATTCTAAATGTAAACTCCATGTTGCACCCACATTTAGGGTGTAACGTGTTGCTAAGCATCTCACACCTGAGCCCGCCTCCCACCCACACCAATGACAGCGTGTGAAGGTTCCTCTTCCCCACCCCCTCAGCCACTGTCCCTTTAACAATCAATGCAGGTCCCCAGCTGTGCCATTCATTCAGAGAGAGATGTCCGGCAGATAGACTTGTAGTTCTCTACTGAGTGCAGGTAATCGGTGAACTCGTCCTCTGTTGATACTTCTTCCATCTCTCAAACTGGAACAGAGGTACAGGCAGAGTGCCGGTTCACACTTGTGCTATGCGGGACCCCCGCAAATCCACTGTAGGTTCCCACATCAGCTCCCATATCGCACTGTGAACTGACAGTTTGGACATGAATCGGATCACATGAGTGTGAACACCCATGCAATCAGATTCTGGTGTGGACCAAAAAAAGAGTGAGTTTGGTCCGAATGCAATGCGAATTCGGCTATCTGTATGGCTGAAATCGCATTGCATGGACATCGCATGTGATTTGCAGTGCGAATTACATGGGATCTTGCACCATGCACTGGTGTGACCCGGCACAGAGAACTATAGGAAGAGTTTGCTGGATCCTGACATTGCACCCATGATCCACTGATTGCATGCAATGCTTTGCGGTGTCCTGTAAAAAAAATACAAAAACGTGTATTTTTTTTTTTTCTTAACGGTGAACTTAGCCTTGTACACAAACAGGTGTGTTCTTAGTGAGTTTTGAGTTATTGCATTTCCCCCCCAAATTATTTCTGACTTACTCCAAAAATTGCACTGTTTAGCTGAAAGACGCTGATTTTTCCTTCTTAGCAAACTTTCTGTACCACAATGTCATTGTTGTATTACGGATGCAGATTCTACCTCTTCTCCTTTCTTTTGTTTAATACTTGCTTAGTGAAAAATAAAAATCTGTCACTTTCAGTAAATCTGAGCTGATTCATAGATTAACATTGAGAGAGGAACAGTAAAGCACAGTCAATATACACCACTATACAGGAAAGTACCCCCTGCCATATGCAATGAGCAGTTATGGGTATAGCACGCTGCTCATAGATATGCAATTTTCCAATGACTTAGTATATTGATGGTATAAATTTAAATTGTGCTAATGGAATGGACAGTTCTCTCAATGTGTTTCTCAGAAATAAATTCAGATTCTTCAGGAGTGTATTTGGGGGCTACTTCTACAACAAAAGTAGTTATCGCAAGGCTTTACATATACATGCTTCCCTATTATAATCCTTCCATGGCTAGAAACTACTGGAGTATGGCTGGTGAAACATATACCCTGCACGGGAAGTGAGGAGGCACCAGCAGAAAGAGAACTAGTCACTCGCTTTTCCACAGACGCCTGTGGTTCTAGTTCAATAATTAAACATGCAATCATTGTACGTTATATACTATCTCACCTGATCTCATGGTTTCCTACATACATATTCTGACCTCCAGTCACTGTCCCTTGAGACACCTGATCATTTAGGTAGCCAGTCCATTCCTCTCAGGCTGGTTCAGCTAACTACCCAGTGACTGTGGTACAAAGCGAAAAAAAAAGTTGTATCTCCTATAATACACCCTTAAATACAATGTAACTAATAATGTTATGGTAGTCTCAGTCCCACCTTCAGGTGAATAAATGATCTGAAATCTCCTCTCCTGTACAGTGCCCTCCATTTTTTCATGCAAACTTGAAAGACCAAGTTATGTCCTATGCTTTTCTAGATTTTTAAGCTTGGTCATAGTCATTCTATAAAAAGCCCTTTATATTGAGAAAATACATAAGTTCCATAAAAGATATTCCACGTTCTTTACAGCAAGGGGATTACTGAAAGCAGAGTTCCAGGCTTTTTATGTTTATTAAAAGTCAGCAGCTACGAAAAGTGTAGCTGCTGACTTTTAATAAACACACTTACCTGTTCCACGGTCCAGCAATGCGGCCACCCGGAGCGTCACTCCTCTCCACCAGCACCTCCATTGACACTCTGGGCACCCGGCCGTGACAGCTTTCGGCTGGGCATGCGCGAGTCGCGGACAGGCGGTCTTCTGGGACCGGTCACGTGTCACAGAAGGTCGCCTAGGGAGAGGAGGAGTTGCCTAGGTGGAAAGAGGAAGTGGAACAGGAAGTCCCACTCGAAACAAAGCCCCCTCCCAAGAAAATTACATGCCAAATGGGGCATGTGCGGGCGCGGAGTGCTTAAAGCAGAAGTTGCACTTTTGGGTGGAACTCCACTTTAACATCAAATTTCCTTAGAAAGTAATCAAGTCTCACTGCTTACCCCAATACATGATCCACCTGTGGTGTACATATAACATGCCAGTCTCTCTTATGGTGCCTAATATACTATTGCTGTAATTTTGAGTCCTCTCCATTCGATCACCAGTAATACCAAAAGTGATCAGTGTAAACAGGAGTAGAGAAGGTAAATCTCTCTAACATGGAAACAGGAGGCAATAATAATAATAATACAAAAAAAACTTTTGCCTTTTATTATTCCTTTCTCATAATAGAACATTGAAGAATCAGCCTATTGCCTATACGAAGATTATCCCCAGGGCTGTCAGAAGGTGACTATAGAGAAGGGGGGAGTGCAGGTTTTCAGTGCAGTGCTATGAACTGACTTCATTGTAAACAAAGCAAATTACCTAGATACATATTGGAGAGTGGAAGAGTGATTTTATTTATAAGGTGGTTCCTTTTTTGTTTGTTTTTCATGTAGTTGGTGCTGAAATAATAAAAATAAATGGAGTGCTTTATTAAGGTAACAAAGAAGGTGTGTAGTTTTCCACCAGACAAGTACTGGAGTTCCTCCAGTTAATTAACGTATAATAGGTGTGAACAGTAGCTTGTAAAGGTCATATTACAATGTCGGAAGCCAAGCATGGCATATGAACATAGTGATCCCAGCAGCTGTGGATCTATTCAGCAACAATCTTCAGCCCGAGAATTGGAAAGGACCATTGTGGACAGGATATCGGACTAACTGGCCAATTGTCTCACTCTGTAAACGGCAACAGAAAAATCATGTGACCGTTATCAGAGCCGAGCATTATACTGGGCTGACGTTTGAATTTTCAGTGCATAATACATGATAGTATGTGTTTGTTTATCCTGTAATGCTCTTTGTTCTAGTATTATGAAGTCAAAGCTTGCATGCTGAAAGAAAGAAAATAGATTAATTCTTTAGAGAAGTATGCTTAAATGATAAGTGCTATAGCCATTCAGTTCAGTCACTATTTGCTTAGGCAGGTTGTGGGGCTTGGTAGGTAGGCACTGTGGATGCAAAGAGGTTTACAGTATATCTAAATACAGAAACAAAGCGTTTAGTTGTTGTGCATTCATTTTCTTTAGGCCCCGTTCACACGAGCGGGCCGATCTGGTCCGCCTGTCCGTTTTTAGGTGAACCCGATCTGACCCTACATTCTTTTTTATGGAGCGGCGGATGTAAAGGGGATCCGTTCCTCTCCGTCTGGCCCTATCAGATCGGAGGGCAGTCAGGTGTAAGCAGATATGTGGTCCGTTTACATTCGGCTGCCCAGGCTGTGACGACTCTGCACGGAAACAAACCTGTCATCTGCCCGCTCCACTCAGCTGTTGGATCAACGGACAGATCCCCTGCCGAGAAAAGCAGATCCACCCCATGTCAAATGGGTCTTATTTGTTATTTTCACCCAATACACCTGGGAAATATGACACTTTGCACTCTCCAATTTTAGTAAATCAACCTTTCTGTCTCTGGGTAGCTACACTCAGTCCTCCAGTATTTCTATGGAAGGAGCTATGATAGCCACCCATGTTTGTTTGTTTTACTTTTATTACAGGTACTTGTATAGCACCGTCAATTTATGCAGTGCTTGAGATATATACTGTGTGTGTATATACAGTATTGTACATTCACATCAGTCCCTGCCCTCAAGGAGCTTACCATTTTTAAAGACTTTAAACACATCTTTGTTGTTCATCTCTGTTACATGGGGAGGTGGGATTAGTAGTTACACAAGACAAGATTGCTTTTGCAAGATAAGCAGGCATTTTCTGTGCTTACTAAAACGTTCTTGGCCTACAAAATGGAAACAAATGTAGCTACCACCTCTAGGGACTGGGAAGCTGCACTATCATGTTCCTGGGTTTAGGTTTTGCTTTAAATTTACTTTTTTTCCTGGCAATATATAGCCTGTCTTTTTTTTTTTTTTAAGCAGGCCTGTGTGTTCATTCTAGCCAAATGTTTGCGTACTGTAAAAAAAAATATATATATTTTTAAAGTAGAATTCCAGGCCAGTGAGCTAATGATGGAGCTCGCCCCTACTCTCTCTCTTCATTGGCTCCCTGACTTTGACAGCAGCGAGAGCCAATGGCGCTTTGCTGCTGTCTCAGCCAATGAGGAGAGATAGTCCCAGGTAGCCAAGTCTCTCATGCAAAATCGGTGGATCAAGATGGGACTCGGGTAAGTATTAGGGGGGCTTCTGCACACAGAAGGCTTTTTATCCTAATGCATAGAACGTTCCAAGCACTTTAAGACCTCTGGGAGGTTTTTCTTACTGTCTGTTTACCCTCTGGGAATAGTTACTCTTGCCTGTAGATATTTATCACCAGATCAATCGTTCCAGTTGGAAGGATTTCACTCTACTCGTGTGTTGGTGAAGATTGCTTTTCCCTGTCTGATCCAGTGACAGAGGCTACCAGGATAGAACTGAGAGTGAATCTCCGTAGTCGCCCTGTATAAAAGGAAACACTGCCACTTTGCTTCTTCTAGGTTTCATCAAGTATTTGATCCTTCGGGTGGGTTCAATACCCCCCTTGGTTCCTTCCGATGAATTGTACATTCTGTAGTGACCTACAGCATGCGGCAGAGGAGCTGGTATTCTACACAACCAGATTTGTAAAATATCTGCTGCAGTCTGAAGTAAAGTAAATTGGCCATTCTTCAACACATGGACTTATGGAAGTATATTGTCTCTCTTAAACGGGCATTCCATCCAAAAGTGGAACTTCCGTTTTAAGGAGTCCTTACCCCCTGACATGCTACATTTGGCATGTCATTTTGGGGGGGGGGGGGGGACATTTTTAACAGGTACCCAGCTCCCACTTCCGCTCGCGCCGCCTAGGCGATGCCTCCTCTCTCCCTCCCTGCAGTCTACTGGGACACGTCACAGGTCCTAGAAGATTGCTTGGCCATTCAGAACGCGCAGCGCGCACCTGGCTGTAAGCCGCAAGCTGTCACAGCCAGGTGCCCACACTAGTAAGGTGGGGAAGAGAACCGAGGCTTCGGGCGGCCGCATCGCTGGATGCTAGGACAGGGGAACGTGTTTTATAAAAGTCAGCAGCTACACTTTTTTGTAGCTGCTGACTTTTCATAAACGGAAAAATTAGTGGAACTCTGCTTTAAAATATTAGTGTGAGAACAAAAGATAGTTTAAGCACATATGTGCACTACGTTTTAAGCTGATTTTTGTGCCTAAATATGCAACATATGCAACACAGTTTGAAAAGTAATGTTCCTCCTTTTATGTGTGACATAGTAATATAGTTGCTATTGGACTAATACTGAAGGAGCCATGCATGGTGAATGAATGTTAACATCTAGGGCTTGAAACTTCATTAAAACATATGCAGCCTGTACCCTTAATCTTCAACCCCCTAATAGTTTCTGTTTCCTTCTTGGGACGGTCCCTTTGCCATTTTCTGGAAACCAAGGTTTGAGTTCTTTTTTTTTTTTTCTTCTTCACTTCAGTACACCATGCAGTGCGAACTGCAAAAGCATGAAGTATAGTACTGTAGTGTTTACCACAACCTTTGCACTTCTTCAACATTCATTTAAATTGCTTCTGTCTGCATTGCATATTTCTCAAGCACAAATGTGCTGTTGCTAGGCAGTAGTACTATTGTGTTCAGTTGTTACAGATTCTTGAAATTAATTGTATTTTCCTTTTACCTAATATACATATATATGTACGTACGTACGTACGTACACACACACACTGCATATTTTGTAATTTTATATGATTAAATAATGCATTTCCATGCAACCTACCAGTTACAATACTTTTTTTTTCTCTGCTATTTTGAAAAAGGAGAAGTTTATGTAAAAATAATGTATTGCCATTAAAATTCGCACCCAGCTATAATTTTCTAAAGCTGCCAAAAGAATTTCAAATTTCAACCAGGTAAAACTTTTTAGTTTGTATAAAGGATTTCTGAGAACCACAGAAGTCCGTACAGAGCTTGAACTAAAATTTCAGGTAGTACTTTGTATCCTTCTGCATTTCAATAAAAAGCTGAAGTGTAGAGTTTTTTTTTTTTTTTCAAAATGACATACTTGGTGCAGCAGTTTGTTTAAAAATTCAACCCCTTACTTTGATTTAAATCATCATTTTTAAAGAGCAACTGTCATCGCTGTCCCGCAGCGCCTCCTTTGACTCGCTGTTGACTCACAGACAGTCCCATTCACTTTAATGGGATGGCTGGTGATGCGGCAGTGACACAACAAGGTGAGGGATGTGGCAGCAGCAGGTGAGTGGATGCCCGCTAACAGGCACTGCCATGATGGATATGAAATGACAGGTCTTCTTTTAATGTAAGGACTCCTCCTTACATTGGAATCTTTAATATTTGCAAACAAAATGAAGGTTTCCTATTTAGAATAATAAGCTGGCAGGTTAGTAAAACAGCAATATCATAACCAAATCAATCATACAGTTTTTAGTGTACATAGATTTGCGAAACAATGGGATAAATGAATATTCCTGAAAATTGTGTGAATGCATCAATGCAGCACGTTATCTCAGCTTGCAGAGCTTAAATTCATTAAATGAGTTTACCAAAAATGTAAATATTGCAGAATATACAGCCTCATGCTACATAACTAAGCTCCATGTCATGCTGAATAATTATTAATGCATCTTAAATACATATATTTTTTTTTTTTTTTTTTTGATTTTGTACCCCAAAGGCATTTTTTATAAAACTTGGTTAATAAAAAAAAAAAAGTGTTATTGATTAATAATTTTTATCCACTCTGCCCTTACTACTTTTCTCCCTCCCTGCTCTACAGTGGGCATGATTATTACCTTGTATTACAATGGCAACCACTCCTCTTTGGGCTGCGTGATGTATTGCATCGCCTAATCTGCTCGTCTGTCTGTCAAAATCCCAACCTCTAAGGCCGGGTACACACGGACAAACATGTATGGTGAAAGCGGTCCGTCGGACCGTTTTCACCATACATGTCTGCCAGAGGGCTTCTGTACGATGGTTGTACACACCATCGTACAGAAGTCCGCGCGTAAACAATACGCGGGGCGTGTCCGCGGTGTCGCCGCGTCGATGACGCGGTGTCGCCGCGACAATGACGCGGCGACGTGGGCGGCCCGCCTTTAAAATGCTTCCACGCATGCGTCGAAGTCATTCGACGCATGCGAGGGACGGGCGGGCGCCTGGACATGTACGGTAGGTCTGTACTGACGACCGTACATGTCCGAGCGGGCAGGATTCCAGCGGACTGTTTTAAAACAAGTCCAGGAATATTTGTCTGCTGGGAAAAGGCCCGGCGGGCAAATGTTTGCTGGAATTCGGCCCGCTCGCGCCCACACACGACCAAACATGTCTGCTGAAACTGGCCTGCGGGCCAGTTTCAGCAGACATGTTTGGTCGTGAGTATGGGGCCTAAGTGTCCTGATTCAGGAGAAATATTTCAAAAAAGTAACACCTTAGATTTTAATGTCGGGTGCAAGGTAGCACTGTTTTAGGGTCTGTGCTACAATTTCTGCATTCCAGATGTGTGTAAACATACATATACACATGTTTATGTGTTCCCTCTTTTTCATGCATTCAAGTGTGTTTTCCATGTGCTTGGCTGGGTTCAAAATGCATTTCATAAAGAGAAACTGCAGCATATTCTACTTTTTTGTTGAGTGCACGGTTGTGAACTGGGGCTCTTGACAATTTACAGACATTGCCATTTTGCCCTGCATTTAAGTTCTGCTGCATTGGACGTAAAGCGCAGCAGGTTAGGGCTCCGTTCACATTTAGTGCGATTTAGGATGTGATTTGAGTCATGTAAAGAATTACATGACGATGCAAATCACATTGTTTTCAACAGTACCCGTTCACACCCATGTAACTCAGTATGATGTGATTTTGTAAAAGGTTCCTTTAGTGCGATTCCAGTGCAATTTTGGCCCCATAAAATATATAAAACCTCATCCAAGTTGAATCACAAAATCGCACTAAAAGTTGGGTCAGAATTGGTTTGCAGCCGCGGTAACTGAGCCTTGAAGTGATACTAGGGGTACTGATCACGCTGACTTTTTTTTTTTTGCTTTACTTTTTGATCAGCTTTTATTTTTAACCCCAGTTGCACACTCACCCCTGCTCCCAAAGCCATCTGGGATACTGGCATCACATATGCCAGGAGGCTGCAGGAGTATGACACATGGTTGGTGGACGGGGCTGGTGCACGTTATAGCGGGTAAGCGCTCTGAAGTGAACCTAAAGAAGCAGCCCACCAAGGTGGTGGTGCAAGACCCAAACTGTGACACCTGAGCAGTGGGTCACAGCAGGATAACCATGAACTCTCTTCACAGACGAGTATTTGAAGGTCAAGGGGCTTCCTGATTGGATACAGAGTTTTGGTAGTACAAAGATTGTTGTGTATGGTGAGCTTTGCGTTAATTTTTCCAAAGCTATGTTGCATGCCCCTACATTGGAAGGGACCATGCCTTTACTATATTAGTCATGGGTAAAAAGAACATGCCCCCCCCCCCCTAAGTACAGTGCAGTATATTCTGTGAGCACACCACACCCAGGTATTCCAATATCGGGGACAAACGTAACTTTTTAATGGCTTTTTATGTATCATCTTGTGACTGTTAGAGTAGCTGTGCTGTAAATCGGGAGTCTTGAGTTGTTAGTGATGTGTTTGCTGCTATTTGTGCTCATCCGTACCGGACCTTCCTGGTCTAGCCCCCCATATCCTGAATTTGTGGCGGTGGAATTGCTTTTCCACCGTTGCATATTTTATTAAATGTCTTCTACAGGAAAGTGGCAGAGCTATATATCATGAGATTATCGTGCTCATCTCAATTACCATTGTTACATTAGGATACAAATTGCTGACAAAAGCAAGTTCTCATGGAGTGTTTTGTCTGCGCCCTTGGTGTATTGAGAGGGATGTGTGCATTGATGTCACCAATGAAGGTTATATTTTTGACAGATTATCAATTTAGGCCGTGTAATACCTCATGGGTAATACATGCTAGACTGTTGTGGTTTCTCCATTTCCAGAGACAATGTATTCAGAACTGCTTGTAATGGATGTGTAATTTTTTGTATTTTTTTTGTCTGATCTTTCTTAGGAAAACTGTTTTAAAATACAGAATTTAAAGCACAAAAAAAAAAATCAACTTTGCGGATTTATCATGTAGATTTGTAGACCGTGGATTCCATTTTTTAAAATGGGGAATGGTAACAGACCAAAAAAATAAATGCACTGTCTAGAATAGCATCTACCGTATATGCCGAGTTTTTCAGCACTTTTTTTTTTTTACTTTTTTGTGTTGAAAATGCCCAGCTCGGCTTATACTCGAATCGTCTTTTTGCGCCTGATCTCCCGGACTTTGGGGACCCGGTACTGGCACACATGTAGCCCAACTCTTCCTCTATAAGTGTTGAAAGTTTGTTGGCCGGGGAGCACCGTTTTTTTTTTTTTTCAAAGCCGGGCACCAGTTCATAGACTCCCATGTTAAATGGTAATTTCTCTGTTGATTTTGGGGACCTGGTACCAGCCGGTCGTAGGTCCTCTGGACCCGGAACTTGGCACACATGTAGCCCCATTTCTCCTCTACAAGTGTGCAAAGTTTGATGTCTGGGAGACCTACGGCTGGGGAGCACTGATTTTTCTAAGCCGGGCACCCCTTCCATAGACTCCCATGTTAAAGTCAGTCTAGTCATGGGCACAGTGAGGCATGCAGATGGACACCCTAGGCTTATACTCGAGTCAATACGTTTTCCCTGTTTTTTTTTTGTGGTAAAATTGGGTGCTTCTGCTTACCGTATATTCGGGTCGGCTTATACTCAAGTATATACGGTAGTTCACTTTATATCATTATCAGAGCAGGATAAACCATTAGGCACAATTGACATGTGCCTATGGGTAGCTTTTCCCTGTATAATTATTGACCATACTTTTATTTATCATCAGTAGGAGCAATATTTTAAGTCATGTTTGTGCTGGGAAAACAAAGAAACTGTTCTCTGCAAAAAAAAAAGTAAGATGTGTTATTTGCATGGTATGCCTACGGGCTCCAGCAAAACTTGTACAAAGCAAATAAAGCTGAAATTGTACAGCACACATGAGCTACATAGTGCAAACTTCCACTGGAGCGCTGATTATTTAGGGGGAAAAACAGGGCTCTGTATCGAAGAGGCTGGTTGCCCAAGATTTGCCTAGTTCTGGGAGCTTGTGGCAGTTTGGCAGGTGGGACGGAGAAGGTCAGAGTAAGCATTGGATGCCTATAGGGCTTTTATCAAGAAAATGTGTTGCTGGAGTAACATGGTTGCTATGCATCAAGGTTTGCTAACCGATCTCTCTGTAAGTTGACATTGCAGAGAATTTTTTGTTTTCTAGTTTTAGGTAGGCTCAAGAGGGATTACAACCGCTTTCAGTTTTTTCCTTACACACGGGGCAGGCTCTGCCTGCTTATCTGGGAATTTGTCCACTAATATCCGCTGAGCAGGCGGATGGCTTGTCCGTGTCCACGCCGCTTATGCAGAGAGGACACAGACGCAGTCTGCTCTTCTCTATGGTGCGATTGGATATAAACAGTACGTTTCCATCTGATCTGCCAGACGGATGCGGAACGGATCCCCATCTATCTGTTTTCAGCATACAAGATTGGACCGGATGTTGGTCAGTGTCCATGAACACATGTCTGTTGACATCCACCACTCCATAAAGGAGTCTGCCTGAAAAACTGACAGGCTGACCCGATCTGTCTGCCCATGTGAAAGGGCCCTTAATTGGGAAATCAGTTTTCTCTTAGTGACTGTTCTCACTAGGACAGAAAGTGAAAAAGGAAATGCAAAATGTGAAGCCTGCCATACACACAGATTTTTTTCAACAGATTCCTCCATGAATGCTAAGAATCGTGGATGAACGAAAAACCCACTGCAATTTATTGTGCTCTTTTAGCTTTAGAGTTGTGATCAGAGTAGGTAGTGAGGGGAAATTTACCACTATTTCCCACTGTTTATATAGGCCTCTTTCACACGGGTGCCTCCGCTAAGCATAATCCACTTGCCCGGCGGGGATCTCCACGCTGAGCAGGCGGATGGCAGGTCTGCGTCCGCTCGGCTATGCAGAACGACAGGGACACGGACCTACTCTATGGGGTAATCGGATAGAAACGGATTGTCTGTCCCTTCCTATCCGATCCACCGGCGGATAGGGAATAGGACCACCATCCGTCTGTTTTTGGCAGTCCGGATCGAATCAGATGGCGGTGGGTGTCATCGGACATGTGCCGCTCCATAGCTGAAGTGTTAGATTCTCTGCGCTGTTAGCATGGATGGAGTAATCTGTTAGAAATCTATGGTTGTAGGGCCAGCTTTATAATGTATAAATGAAATGTGTTTTTGGGTAATTATGCTGGCTTCTGTTGTCTGACTCACTGAGCTGGAACACGTATGCCGATCACAAAATTAGAGGTCCTAATGGTTAGGAAGTTTGACAGTGGCAGCCTCCCTACTTCACTGACAGATATTGTAATGTAAAATGTGGGAAAGGCTTAGATCATGTAATGTTGTCTATTCCTAGTTTGGTAGTTTCCCCAGCTTACAGTATTCCTGCCAGAGGGAACACTTCAGTAGTATCACATTTCCAATTGACGCGCAAGGCTCCATTCACACTCTAAAGTCGCACAATTTCCAGTGCGACTTTGATTACGATGTTACATTCAATGGACCTAAGTGCCATCAAAAGTTGTAGCAAAGTAGGGCAGACACTTTTTTTTCAAAATGGCTGCAACTTTAAGTTGCACGGATCTGAACAGGGGCCATTGAAAAGAATGGCTGCGACTTGTCATGTTCAAAGTCGCATGACAAACCGCACAAGTGTAAATGGAGCCTAAACTGCAGTGCTGAACCAGATCATTTCTAAGAAGTATTTACATATAATGCAGGTAGGGATGCACAGATGTGGGCTGAAGAATGGATTGACAATTCTGTGGGGACCCCTAAATGAGAGGCAGGTGTTGATTATATTGAGGGGCCTATAAATAGAATCTATATGGATACAATTACATGTAATTGGTCTCCTGTTACCTAGACCCTCTACACCCTCTAGAGCACGCTACGAAATGGTTCTATACGGGGAGGTGTTCCTTTTACATGCAGTGAACGTATTTTGTGCCGTTTGCAGTTATACTGTGGAGTTGATTTGCTAAAACTCTGATGCAGCTGTGCATAGAAATAATAAATGCGCCGATTGCTTTCTGTACAGAGCTGTACCAGATTTTGCACACTCCAGTTTAACCACTTAAGGACCGAGGCTCTTTCAGAGATTTGGTGTTAAAAAAAAACTTTTTTTTTTGCTAGAAAATTACTTGGAACCCCCCAAAAAATTTTTCCCTAACACCCTAGAGAATAAAATGGCGGTCATTGCAATACTTGTTGTCACACCGTATTTGCGCAGCGGTCTTGGACCCCTTTCACACTGAGGAGTTTTTCAGGCGGTAAAGCGCTAAAAAATATCGCTGCTATACCGCCTGAAAAACTCCTGCCCAACAACCTCAATGTAAAAGCCGGAGGGCTTTCACACTGAGGCAATGCGCTGGCAGGAGAGAAAAAAATCTCCTGTCAGCAGCATCTTTGGAGCGGTGAGAGGAGCGGCATGTATACCGCTCCCTTCCATTTAAAACAATGGGAAACCGCGGCAATACTTATTTTTGAATTAAAAAATAAGACAAGAGAAAGTTGGCACTTTTTTTTTTTTTTTATATATAAAGCGACGTATTCCTGCGGTGGGTGGTCTGTAAGTGGTTAAGTAGATCAATGTGTGTGTGATAGATAGAGATGTATATAATATATTGTGTGTGTGTAAAATTTGTTGCCCAAGTCATCTTTCAGGACGGCATACATGAGATGTCTCAATCCATCGGGAAACAACTCCCGCAACACTTGGAACAACTTCTGGCAGCTTCCTCTCTTAGGACAGCTGAAAGGCTGGAGCTTGCTCCCTGGTGGGTTTTTTGGGAGGGTGACTTCTGACAGCTTCTACTCTTAAACTGGCTATACACTAGTGTAATATGACTGGCCTCAGGTGATAAATGATGATGAACCAAATCCTCCCACATAAGCTGTACCTTTTTATCTGCAGCCCTATTTCCTATACAGTACAGCATTGCAAAGTACACAGATCAGGTGATATTTGTTAGTTTCTAGGGTGGGGGTCTGACCACACACACATTGCACTGCGGAGAGTTGAGTGTAATCTGACGCATGAGTGGATGGCATGGACACACCCCCATCTACACAGTCTCATAGGGATACGTGCACATCTGAGACTGTCAATCTACTGCTGTGTTTGCCTGGTGCCTGGGAAAACACGGTGATATATATATATATATATATATATATATATATATATATATATATATATATATATATATATATATATATATATATATATATATATAAAGGCAATTGCACACTATGTGAGGATATGTTTTATACATTTTTCATTTTAGAGGTTTACAACCACTTTAAAGTAGAATTCTAGGATAAACCTGATCTTAAAAACGTTCCCCCTCTTAACACCTATGCTGACCAACCTGTGTAAGAAAGATCTATAGAATTATTTTTAGGCAGGGCCGGTCTCATGATCTCCTGTGTCAGCCAGCACAGCTGCATGGGAGAGGAGAAAGTGCTTGACAATGGCTGGAAGCGGTGATGTCACCCATAGATGGCTATCGCTCATTTTGTTGTTGACGCTCCCTCCTCTCCCCTGCAGCTGCCATTGGCTGACAAAGGGAATCTGGATCGAGTGACCGGGCCGGAGCAGGCTAAAAATAGGTAAGCATTTATCTTTCTTGCAAATGTCAGCATAGTTTAGGAGAGGAGAGGGAGTACTTTTAAGATTTGTTGGGTAAATCCTGGAATTCTGCGTTCTTCTGGTGTGAGGCCTATATATACTTCTGCACCGCACTACAGTTGGTAGATCATATTGTTTGGATGCAGTTGCCTGGGGGGTCATGGAGTTGTTACAATTTACAGGATCTGCAGTTTATTTACATTCAAGTGCTATCATTTTACATGCATTAACCATGTGAAGCAATATTGGATATTTACTACCAGAATTCTTTGCTTTTCCGCAAATGATTGTATGAAATATATTGGCTACGCATCTGCAAACCTTTGGTATATGACTGTCGCACCTCGCAATGGTTTCATCTTTTTAATGAAGGTTATTCTGTGAGATGATTTACCTGGGGCGATTGCAGAGTTCTATGAATTTACAGATGTACTAAGTGCACTGAACAAAATATTGCTTGATGGGGAGGGCATAATGCAGTGATTGTGTCTCGTTAGGTATTCTAGCTTCCTCTGCTCGATATTTTATTACCATCTGCAAAGTTAGCACAGCAGAATGTGGTACAATATATGTTTGGCCTTTTATAGCTGAAATTCAATTCCTTTAGGCATCATGCACACTGGGCTCTTCTGAATGCCTTTTGTCTTGGCAGGAGAAAATCGCCTATGTGTGTATGAACGCATAGGCAAACACGGGGGCATTTAGCGGTAGAAGGGAGGTCCATTTTTATTTTTTTTATTTTTTTGAGCTGCAGTGATCATAAACCCCTAATATTTAAAGTACAATTTGTATAATGCAAGACTTCTATCGCAAAGTGGTCACATTTCCTACTCCTGAAATAAAGCTATTACAAACCTGGACAATTGAAACCGAGCATATAATATTAATAATAATAATAAAAAAAAGAATAAGCAGAAGCTACCTTCAGTAAAAACTCCATGTTAAAATGATCAGTAGATTCCGATGTAGGCATCCGTTACATGTAACCTGTTTATTTGCCTTCTGTTGGGCCACCAGCCTTGGTATATATGTGATAAGGTGAACTTAAAGGGGTTGTAAAGGTACAATTTTGTTTTCTTTTCCTAAATAGCTCCTTTACCTTAGTGCAGTCCTCCTTCACTTACCTCATCTTTCAATTTTGCTTTTAAATGTCCTTATTTCTTCTGAGAAATCCTAATTTCCTGTTTTTCTGTCTGTAACTCCACACCGTAATGCGAGGCTTTCTCCCTGGTGTGGAGTGTCGTGCTCGACCCCTCTCTTGGAATACAGGAGAGTCAGGACGCTCTCTACAGATAAAGGAACTGTGTGTTAGTGGGCGTCCTGACTCTCCTGTAGTCCAAAGGAGGGGGCGAGCACGACACTCCCCACCAGGGAGAAAGCCTTGCATTACTGTGTGGCGTTACAGACAGAAGAACAGGAAGTGAGGATTTCTCAGAAGAAATAAGGACATTTAAAAGCAAAATGGAAGGATGAGGTAAGTGAAGGAGGACTGCACTAAGGTACAGGAAGCTATTTAGGGGGAAAAAATTGTACCTTTACAACCCCTTTAAAGTAACATTTAACCTTCATTATTATTATTATTTTTTATGTAAACAAAATTGTTTATACTTACCTGCTCTGTGCAATGGTTTTTCACAGAGCAGCCCTGATCCTCCTTTTTTGGGTTCCCCCGCCAGCCCCTCCTCTTCAAGTGTCCCCATGGAAAGTGGCTTTTCATGGGGGCACCCATGCAGGCTCGCTCCCGAGCTGCCCTGCCTGCTTCTATTGACACAAACCGGGCAACTCGGCTCTGACCCCTGCTCCCTCAGCAATTTGATTGACAGCCGCGGGAAGCATTGCTATCAATCTGCCCAATGAGGAGGGAGATGGTGGCGAGCTGCTGCTCTTGTACATGTCCCTGGGTCGGATCGGGTTCAGGTAAGTATTGGGGGTGGGGGGGGGGGGTCGGTCTTTTAATGCATAAAGGTAAAAAAAACTTGCTGATGCCTCAGAACCACTTTAAGCATTTGGTTCTCCTATGTTTTTTTTTTTTTTTTTTTTTGTGGGGGGGCGCATCATTGGACATTGCAAATGGATGCAAATGAGACCAGTGTGCATGTGGAGTAAAACGCATATCTATTTACATAATACCATATTGATATTTAATAAAAGGTTTTTCTACTACAAAAATGTGTAGGCATCACATATCTTTTAAAGGACATTGAAGAATAAAACTGGCACACACATATCGTGGAATTTCAAGGCTGATAGTGTGGGAAAGGAGAAACGACATGGTTTTTGTGAGCGTTGCCTTGATTTTATCTGAAAAGCTCTTGGGAGTCTCATAATACATGCAGCTGGAAGTTTTTACCTCTTAGTATCTGTATTAGTTTGGATTTTCTTGTTGCTGAATTGCGTTTTTCTTGGTTTCTGGGAAATGTGGATATATTGAGCTTTGATATAGGTAAATGCTTTAATTTAGCCTCGGTTCACATCTATGTGATGCGGGAAACACAGCGAATCCTGTGCGTTTCCAGCACCACATCACAATTGCACTCCATTCATGTGATCCGCTCCAGGAGTCAATGTTGGGATAACAACAACTCAAAATTGGTTTGCAAAACGCAGTACTGGATCCAATTCCAGTGCAGCAAAATAAAGGTGCATGTACGTTTTTCTGCGGGTGCAGTGCGATTTGAGCCATGCAAAATCGAATGAGCTTAAATCACGCTGCAAAAGATTGCATTTGATTTGAACAAGAATGTGGTGCGATTCATGCCCAACCTAGGCTGAAATTACCTGTGTAGTGATTGTGTCATTTGAGAAGTAAATGGATATTTTCACTTGGAATTAACTTAAAATACCCCTTTCTTTTGGTTTAAATGCTGCTCCAGGCCTTCCAGTGCTTGAATAGATGAGCAACGGCCATGCTGTTCGTCACAAGACTGCAGTCAACTATTTTTTTTTTTTTTTTTTACATTTGGTTACATTTTCAAGACGGGCTCACAGTTCTGTTATAAGCATTACTGATACACAAAGGTTTAGCAAGATTTTAGGCAAAAAAAACTGAAAAGACAACAATCGTTAGGTTTCCCCCAGATTGTTTGCAGACTCTTTCTTAACATTTTGCTAAACCTTTGTGTATCGGTCTTGCTTTGACTGAGAACAATGGAACACCCAGAAAGCTTAGTGGAAATTTGAAAAACGGATCACAAATCGTATTTAAACTGTGGCGTTTCAAGTGCATTAATATCTCTAGAATCTCTGGGTTGAGGACTGCTCCTTACTAGGTCCGGTTGGTTATAGGACATGGAGGTCACACTGGTGCCTATTTAGCCGAACATTCATATGTTGACACCCTACACCAGTGGTTCCTGAAACTGCGGCCCAAGGACCAAATTTGGCCCTTTATTTGCCTTTTTTTCAGCCCTTGAGGCACTATTCCTTCCACTGACACCAATGATGGGGTACTGTTCTTGCTACTAATATCAATGATGGGGCACTATTCCTCTTACTCACCACGTTTTTCTTATATTTCACTGACCACCAAGCCTGAGACATTGTAGAATCCTATTGATGCTGGAGCATTTTTTATTCTCACTGGCCACAGTCTGGTCAACCTAAAGTCTGACAAGCAGTAAATTGGTCCTTTTTGTTTAGGAAGTTTGGAGACCCCTGCCCTACACAATCACTGTAGTAGGATAGTGGAGATAAAAGAGGTTGATGGAACACTGTCTGATATATATCTATCTATATATATCAATCTCTCTATAGATATACAGTAGAACCTCGGATTACGAGCATAATCCGTTCCAGGAGAATGCTAGTAATCCAAAGTACTCGCATATCAAAGCGAGTTTTTCCCATTGAAGATGCAGCTTCTTTCAGGCGCTTTACAGGTGCTTTTTTTAATGCTAAAGCGCATGAAAACGCCCCAGTGTGAAAGATGTCTAAAGGCCAAGTCCGACCTTTTCAAAAATAAATGAATGCACCAATTTCAATTGAAAACAGTAAAAAAAATAAAATAATTTTCTTCACATTGGAGCCTGGAAAGCTTTGCAACCATGATCCGCTCTGACTCCTGCAGAATTGTTTCTGTTGGTCCTTACTAAGTGGACTGAAGTATGGGGATGTATTTAGATCCTCCTGAGTGTCTATCACAGTAGAAGATGGGACTTCACTGGGTCTGTTGGGTTTTATTGCTATGGGTGGTCCCACTGGAAGTAGTGTAGAGGAAACTCCATTAAAAAAAACATGTTGATATTGACACTGACAGTATATCACACAGCCTCAGCCTGGGAACTTTGATAAATGGCATAATTTTGATACTTATATTTTGAAAAGGGTACAAACCCCGTGGCCTTGCTAGTACCAGCACTGGATTGGCTGAGCAGGTTGCAAACCAGGTGTGTCATTTTTGCTATACAGTAAAACCTTGGATTGCGAGCATAATTCGTTCCAGAAACATGCTTGTAATCCAAAGCACTTGTATATCAAAGCATTTTTTTTACAGGGTATAAAAGAGAAGAGAGGCGGCTCTAAGTGTAGCAATATGTTTCTAAATGTTGTACCTTCATTACATGTAACCATATTGCTACACTTAGAGGCTCCTCTCTTTTTTTTTATACTCAGTTGTGACATGACACTACTCTTATATCAAGACATCGCTTGTATATCAAGGCGAAATTTATTAAAACATTTTGCTTGTCTTGCAAAACGCTCTCAAACCAAGTTACTCTCAAACCAAGGTTTTACTGCATTTGCAAAGGTATCCATGAAATAGATGAATGAAAACCCTCATCTGTATTGTTTTTTAAATGATGGATAACATTTAATTATGGAATGGCTGTGAAATCTGTGCACTTTACTGTTGCTTGACAACAACAAATCTTCCTGGTAACATGATTAAAAGTGCTCATTGTCTGAACATCATTTTTAACTGTCGCATTTTCTTTGTAAAAAAAAAAAAAAAAAGTGTATTGAGAAGTGTTTTTGCTGAAGGTCATATGCACATCGTGCCTTGGCTCTTCTCTGTACATTGTTTCATAATATAAAATAAGAACTTGTCAAATAAAAGCTACTTAGAAAACCCTTTTTTGCTGGATAAACGCCTATTTACTTGGTATCTGATCTTGGAAGGTCAGTTCACCATAAACTACGATGTGTTGTGCTCAGGTGCTGGGAGCCTGGAGCAGGTAGCTTTTGATGCAGTGCTACCGGAACAAAAGGGGACATTTCTTCCGAAGGCCCTCTTTGCATTAACTCTTCAACCCTCATGCTAAGTGAAGGTTCTCCGTACAGGAAATGAATGATCCATTGAGGTACACCAGAAGTCTTATAGGCAGATTCAGAAAGATTTAGGCCGGCGTATCAGTAGATACGCCGGCCTAAGTCAGAATCTGCGCCAACGCAAATTTAAGCGTATTCTGGTAACCAGATACGCTTAAATTAGGCTAAGATACGAGCAGCGTAAGTGTCTTACACCGTCGTATCTTAAAGTGTAATTTTTAGGCTGGCCGCTAGGTGGCGCTTTCATTGCGGTCGGCGTAGAATATGTAAATCACTAGATACACCGATTCACGAACGTACGCCTGGCCGACGCTGTACAGATACGCCGTTTACGTAAGGCATTTTCAGGCGTATAGTTATTCCATCAAATAGCTGGACTAGTAATGTTAAGTATGGCCGTCGTTCCCGCGTCGATATTTGAAAATTTTACGTTGTTTGTGTAAGTCGTCCGTGAATAGGGCTGGACGTAATTTACGTCCACGTTGAAACCAATAGGTCCCTGCGGCGTACTTTGCCGCAATGCACACTGAGATATTTACACGGACGGCGCATGCGCCGTTCCTAAAAAACGTCAATCAGGTCAACCCATAATAACATAAAACACGCCCCCTCGCCCTAATTTGAATTAGGCGCGCTTACGCCCGCCGCATTTACGCTACACCGCCGTAACTTAGCAGGCAAGTACTTTGTGAATACAGTACTTGCCTTGCTAACTTGCGGTGGCGTAGTGTAAATACGATACAAGCCATTAGCCAGGAAGTAAGAGCGAATCCCTTGGGGACCCCCCAGGTCACCAGAACTAGTGTCCTCTATTACTTTTCTGGGAACAACCCAAAATGTGGGTTTTTCTTTTTTACTTTTATTGGCAAAGGTAAACAGGACAAATGGAGAGATTGAATCTCCCTAACGGGGGGGCACAGAAGGCAATAAAACCTTGACAGGTGTTGTCAAAAACTAGGGGGGGGGGGATTGTTTCTTTACTTGATTTGAGTTTCCATAGCACCAGAAAATGTACCTGTAGATTTTCCTTGATGCAGCAGAACACTGCACAATAGTGCATTCCATGCATTAGGGGCCAATTCAAAATGAATTGCAACACAGTGCAAATGCACCAAAACACGGTAATGGGAAGAGACCCTAAAGGTAGAACAAATGAATGGGTCACTCAGCAAAATGGCATATGCTAAATTGCTACCAATCCATAAGCCATTGCTTTGTGACTTCTGCCAAGTGAATTTGGATTGGGTGCTGTGCAAAGTTGCATTTCTAATTTCCAGTTGAGAACACGATCTCTGTTAAACAAGGCTGTAGCTGTACCTCCAAGTGATGTGTCTGCGTTACAATCTATTGCCAATCTAGCAAAATGAAAAAATCTGTTTTGAGAACCCAGCCATCTACATGTGGCATTGAGATGTGCTACATTATATGGGCATCTGATATTGCTACTAATGTTGCATGGTTAGCATGTGTCCTTACTTAGTATAAAAATTGTTGTATAACTTTGGAAATCTGATGTCCTAAATATATTGCGTTGGGTGTTTATTCTGCTTGTGTGTATGTATGTCATGAGTGTTTTTTTTTATCTCTGTAGGATAATCATGGGCCAGACGGGTAAGAAATCTGAGAAGGGACCAGTATGCTGGAGGAAGCGGGTGAAGTCGGAGTACATGCGCTTGCGGCAGCTCAAGCGGTTTAGACGAGCGGATGAAGTAAAGGTACATACATAAAAGTGGAATAGATGTATAAAATTACATTACGACAGTGTTTGACCTCGTTACTGTAACCCACGTCACAGGTAGTTTTTCTAAGCTCCTACGAATGCATTTAAACTATATGGGAACCGCAACTGTGATTGGATAAGAATTTGAGCTGGTTTAAAGTTTTGAGTTCCAGAGGGTTAATTTTCTACCTGTTTTCGACTGTGCATTAAATTCACACCAATATTAATATTTTTACAGTGCCTTGAAGTATTCATACCTTTTTGAAATTTTCTACATTTTGGCATGTTGCAACTAAAAACGTAAATGTATTTTAGTATTTTTTTTTTTTTTAACAAATATCTGAAAAGTGTGGCGTGCATTTGTATTCATCAGGGCGGCCGATGGCCGATATATGATGCCGATATTTTAGGCCGATTTTTTTTTTTTGGGCAGGTGCCACTAATTGCCACTGGCAGGTTGCACTGGATGGAACCAATTGGCACTAGTAGATGGCACTGATTGGCAGGTGGCACTGGCAGGTGGCACTAGTTAGCATTGGCAGGTGGCACTGGTTGGTACTGGTAGATGTCACTAATTGGCAGGTGGCACTGGATGACAATAGTTAGCGCTGGCACATGGCACTGGATGGCATTGGCGAGTGGAACTGAATGGCACTAGCAGGTGGCACTGGTTAGTACTGATTGGCAGGTGACACTAATTGGCACTGGCAGGTGGCAATAGTTAGCGCTGGCGGTTGGCACTGGCAGGTGGCACTGGATGGCCTTGGCAGGTGGCACTGGATGCCACTGGCAGGTGGCACTGGATGGCACTGGATGGCATTGACAGGTGGCACTGGATGTCACTAGTTGGCACTGGATGGCATTGGCAGGTGGCACTGGATGGCGTTGGCAGGTGGCACTGGATGGCATTGGCACTGGATGGCATTGACAGGTGGCACTAGTTGGCACTGGCAGGTGGCACTTGTTGGCAGGTGGCACTGGATGACATTGGCAGGTGGCACTAGTTGGCATTGGCAGGTGGCACTGGATGGCATTGGCAGGTGGCACTGGATGGCATTGGCAAGTGGCACTGGATGACACTGGCTGGTTGGCATTAGCAGATGGCACTGGCAGGTTTCACAGCACATAATGTAGCTGTGTGAAACTCACTCTCTCTCTCCATACAGTTTCACATGGTGCTGCAGAGAGAGAGAGGAGCTCAGATTTATTGTGATGTTGGAGGTGGGCGGGACCCAGGTGGGCAGGCCCCAGCAGCTATATCCAGCCAATGATCTCATCCCATTGGCTGGTGTTGGACAGCTGAGTCCCGCCCACCCCGACATCAGACCGTGCTAGTGACAGCTCCCTTCTCTGTTTCACACATACGGCACTGCTCTGCACACAGTGTGGAGAAGGGAGGGGGAACCCCATGTTTCTCCTTCCTTCTCCACACTCTGCTGATGCAGATGTGCTAAATATCGGCCACATTTGAATAATAATCGGCCGATGCCGATTTCTCCAAAATGACCGAATATCGGCCGGCCGATATATCGGTCGACCATTGATCTAAACCATTCCATTGTAGCTCTCTGTATGTTTAGGGTTGTTGTCCAGCTAGAAGGTGACCCTCCATCCCAGTCTCAAGTCTTTTGCAGACTCTAACAGGTTTTCTTCTAAGATTGTCCTGTATTTGGCACCATCCATCTTCCCATCAATTCTCAGCAGCTTCCTTGTCCCTCTGAAGAAAAGCATCTCCACAACATGATGCTGCCACCACCATGTTTTACGATGGGAATGGTGTGTTCAGGGCGATGTACGGTGTTAGTTTTCCACCACACATATGGCGTTTTGCTTTTAGGCCAAAAAAGTTCAATTTTGGTCTCGTCTGACTAGAACACCTTCTTCCACATGTTTGCTGTCTTGCATTGCTTCTCGGAAACTGCAAATAGGACTTCTTATGACTTTCTTTCAACAATTGCTTTCTTCTTGCCACCCCTCCATAAAGGCCAGATTTGTGGAGTGTAAGACGAATAGTTGTCCTGTGGACAGATTCTCCCACCTGAGCTGTGGATCTCTGCAGTTCCTCCAGAGTTACCATGGGCCTCTTGGCTGCTTCTCTGATTAATGCTCTCCTTGCCCGGTCTGTCAGTTTAGGTGGACGGCCATGTCTTGGTAGGTTTGCAGTTGTGCCATACTCTTTCCATTTTCAGATGATGGATTGAACAGTGCTCCATAAGATGTTCAAGGCTTGGGATATATTATTATTATTATTTTTTAATAAACTAACCCTTCTCCACAACTTTATCCCTAACCTGTCTGGTGTGTTCCTTGGCCTTCATGATGCTGTTTGTTCACTAGGTTCTCTAACAAACCTCTGAGGGCTTCACAGAACCGCTGTATTTATACTGAGATTAAATTACACACAGGTGGACTCTATTTACTAATTAGGTGACTTCTAAAGGCAATTGGTTCCACTGGATTTTAATTAGGGGTATCGGGGCAAAGGGGGCTGAATACAAATGCACGCCACACTTTTAAGATATTAATTTCTTAAAACATTCTGAAAAACATTTATAATTTCCTTCCACTTCACAATTATGTGCCACTTTGTGTTGGTCTATCACATAAAATACATTTACGTTTTTGGTTGCAACATGACAAAATGTGAAAAATGTCAAGGGGGTATAAATAATTTTTCAAGGCACTGTATATAGAAATATGTTTTGTCACCTTTTGCTTTTACAAAATACAGGTGTCCCTGATGGGGTTCTTCACGGAGCCTCACTAGTCCTGACTTTTGGACTGGTTTCAGCTCCACCAAACTGTGGACCTAAATGGAAAATAACCTTACAATCCCTGTCCCCGCAGCTTCCCCTGGACACCTCCTCACTTGGAGTATCTGGGTCTAGTCCAGGACAGGTCTCAGGCCAGGGTTTTCCTTCCAGCAAAAGGTTTCCGGTTCAAGCTCTGCCGTTCAGAAGTTGTCTAACGCTCTGCTTCTACACAAGAGTCTTGGATTCACCCAATTTCATTCCAGACATTTGCATATCAACATTCTGTCATTGTGGGACAAGAAAGTCCTGTCTCTCTGGACAGCTCAAATAGCTTGACACCAAGGACCTCGCTATTCCTGGCTTGGTGGCTCAGAATCTGGCTTTGGACTCGGGGAATTATTTTGGAATATTTTAGCGCTAGAGGCAAACCTGACGAGCTGAGAAGGTGTCCTGGGCACCTTGTCAGTGTAGGAGGCTTAGCCATCGGGGTTGCCTGATTTCTTGATAAGCATGCCAAAGCTTGGGTTAATTGGCTTCCCTTGAGCATTGCACCAACCTGTTAGAGGGTCATCAAAATGATATCGGTTGCACAACACCACAGCGGTGGCATATATCAATCATTAGGGAGGAACCAGAAGTGTCACTGTGGCCAAAGAGGTAAACAGAACCCTGAACCAGGCCGAAATTCATGTTCCAGCCTTGTCAGCCATGTACAATCCAGACCAGTTGGGTAGGCAAATTTCTTCAGCCATTCAGCGCCTTTATTTTAAGTGAGTGGTCCTTACACCTGTGTTGCAGATGGGGGGGGGGGGGTGCTGCAAAGGTTTGCATCCAGGTACATGGTTCCCCTTGTGGAAGCAGTGGATACTCTGGTGACTATATGGGATCAACACACCTTGATCTGTGCATTTTAGGGCTGCAATTAACGATTATTTTCATAATCAATTAGTTGGCCAATTTATTGTTTTGATCGGTTTGTAGCCTTTAAAAAAAAAGTGTGGCCATACAACAACGTCTTCTTTAAAAAAAAAAAAATTAAGAACAATTCGTTAGATTTTCTAATAGTCACTGGGGTCAAATCGACGTTTGTTTTCAACCACAGTGACGGGAAAGTTTAGAAATCATAAAAAATTTCTTGGTCAAAAGATTTTTCAGACAGTGTATGTGGTTTTCGTTCAGAAATTACATTCATTTTAAGAGTCCATTCACACCTGAGCGACAGGCGCGTTCGGCGGTAGCGGCGTATTTTGCAGCGATGATGAAACTTTCATTTTTTTTTTTTTTTTCAAAAGTCTTCCCATTGCTGTCAATGGGAAAACGCCACTGTCGCCTGAAAAAAAGGGTCCGGGACTTTTTTTCAGGCGACAGGCGTTCGGCGTCTATGAGATGTGAACCATCTCCATAGACAGCAATGGGAATTCTCCCCTCTAGCGGCAGAAGCGTCCGGCGTCGGGCGTTTTGTCGCTCAGGTGTGAATGCAGCCTAAAACGAAATGTTAAAAGCAAGTGAAAAAAGCATTCTTTCATTCAGCGAATGTTCAAAGATTTTTCGTATTCATAAAATGTTAAAGCGGTGGTTCCCCTAAAAATAAAATGTTGACATCGCATTTAGCAAATAAATTACAGTTAGAATCGGGTTGTTTTATTTAAAAAATACCTCCGTATGTATCGTTTCCATTATTCGGTCCCACCGCCACTTCCGGGTACGATGCAGGCGGTGGGCGTTCCTAATTGATTGACAGGCATCCGAACGACGCATCCATCGCGTCACGAGATGCCGGAAAAAGCCGAACGTCGGTGCGCATGCGCCGTATAGAGCCGCACCGACGTTCGGCTTTTTTCGGCATCTCGTGACGCGATGGATGCGTCGTTCGGATGCCTGTCAATCAATTAGGAACGCCCACCACCTGCATCGTACCCGGAAGTGGCGGTGGGACCGAATAATGGAAACGATACGTACGGAGGTATTTTTTAAATAAAACAACCCGATTCTAACTGTAATTTATTTGCTAAATGCGATGTCAACATTTTATTTTTAGGGGAACCACCGCTTTAACTGTAGTGATTATTTGCTCTTTTTGTACTATAAGGGCTAAATTTCGTTTTTTTTTTTAACCCATTATGTTACTGCCCGATTATTCGATTATGAAAATGGTAATTTTTGTAGGTGTATGAAACGTGCATGTCTTATTTAATATTGGCAAACATTCAGCATTTTTTCAGACTTCTAGAAAACTGGTGGTTTGGTACTACACTTGCCCATCATCTTGGCTTTATGCATTTTCTTATAAGAGTTGTTCTGAAACGTCTGTAATGCTTATAAAAAATAAGATGTTATTGCTATTTGTCTGTTGCTACTTATTCATTTTCAAACACTGTTTTTTGCAGAGTATGTTTAATTCAAATCGGCAAAAAATTCTGGAGCGAACTGAAATTTTAAACCAGGAATGGAAGCAAAGAAGAATTCAGCCTGTGCACATTATGACCTCAGTCAGCTCTCTTCGAGGAACAAGAGAGGTTTGTGTTTAGACTTTCTGATATTACTTGGCCCCCTATTGTGATTTTTTAATCATTTTGTTCTTGTTTTTATTTTATTTTTTATTATTATTTGGTTTTAAAGCGGTAGTAAAGTCCACTTTGTGATTTTTACCTAAAGGTGAGTCTATAATAAGCCTTATCTGTAAGTAAGATGAATATCTCCTACACGGCCGCCGTTTTGGAGATATTCACATTTGGATGCAGCCGGTGACGTCCCCTAGTGCATGCGCTCTGAAGCTTCAGCATACTGTGCCGGGTTTTCAGAGCACCACACGCGCAGGAGTGACGTCGGAGTGCGTGAACGCGGAAGGAAGACTGAGGGAGTAGTGAAAAACGTGCCACTGGAAGGCTTCATTTTAAGGTAAGTATTTCATTCATATGTATTCGTATGCATCGCATACTAATACATTATGCAATTGTCCTACAGGGGAAAGTTGTTGTTGTTTGTTTTTATTACTGCAACAGTTTACAACTGTGAATTTCTGTGAAGAAAAAGGATGAATTTTATGTCAGAGATCCTTTTTATTACTGTTTGAATCCTCAAAATTGACCTGTTTTTGCCTAAGTCGTCTCCTCTGACCTAACAGCATTGGATGCTTTTAATGTCCTACATCTCCTTTCTATTCTGCACACTTATTGATTAGTGGTCTGTGATGGGTCGTGCTGCTGTAAAAAATATACTATATGTCTCTGCTACCTAGAAGCTTTCCATGTTGATTGGCCAAGTTGGCTCCTGGTTTCTTAAATGACTTCAATACTGACATGACCCTGCATATATATGTAAATGTGACTTTTAGGCTCTCTTGCTACAACCATGATTTCAACTCCTAAACGCAGACCATGGCAGCTTAATTGAAACCTGAAATATAACACTCTGGAGTGGAAAAAAAGGTATAATATCTGTCCTGCTCCTTCACACATCTAAACTACTAGACCAACTTAAAGTTTAACACATTGCACACAAAAAAAAAAAAAACATTCCCTAAAAAAAAAAAATTTTTTTATTTTTTTTTACACAAGAACATGCAGTCTACAACTTTCAATGCTTCTGGCTCCTGCTCTTTCAGTGCTGCTTCTCTGAACTTGCAGTCCTCACAGGAAAGGGAAACAAGGGAAAATCCTAGTTATAGATACTGGATAGTTACCGTGTTTCCCAGAAAATAAGCCCTACTCTGAAAGTAAGACCTAGTGCGATTATCAGGGCGGGCTGCAATATAAGCCCTATGCCAAAAAAAAGCCCTATCAAAGTTCACTAAAAAACCTGTAATCCATTACTGTATACTGGTGCAGTGTCTCCGTTTATTACGGTTTAATATATAATGTTTTACAGCCACTGGAGCCCCTTCCTATTCGGTGTATTTCATCCTCTCCTCCCCGCTAACGTCAGCGGGTGTGTAGGCAGAGCTATGGAAATCTCAGAGCTGGATGAAGAAAAATTCAAATCTTTTGGAAAATAAACGCTTCCATATATGTATATTTAGCTGTTTGTCTGGAGTTTAGATTTTATTTATTGTCTTTTAATGACCAAGATCATCATACATTTTATCACACAAATATGAAGTCCTGTACTGATCATTTCCTAATGTGACGTGTCCTAATGACGTCTTAGTGGGGTCTAATCCTTACCATTTTCTAATTGCCTTAAAACATGAACTCCGGCATTTTCTTTATGATAGATGGCGAAAAAAGGCCAAAACTTGTCATGTTTTTGTTACAGCCTACTTAAAGAAAGGTGTGTTTATTGCTTCTCAGTTGCCTAGATTTCCCCTCCCATAGATGCAGGATGTTTATCCTCTTTCTTTTTTTCTTTTAGTGCTCTGTGACTTGTGATTTTGACTTCCCTAAACAAGTTATCCCACTGAAAACCCTCAATGCTGTAGCCTCTGTGCCTATTATGTACTCTTGGTCTCCCCTTCAACAGAATTTTATGGTAAGTAATTCTGGATTGCAATTATATTGACAGCTCTTTAAAGTATAACTAAAGGCAAAACTTTTCATTTAGTTTTGGATAGAGTGGAAAGGGATTACAACACCTGTCAGTTTCTATTGCTGTTGTGTCCCCCTTTAAAATAGAAGTATGGGAATTTTTATTAATTTTTTTTTCCCCATTCATACTTACCTAGGTGGATGCAGCATCTGTCCAATGCTGCACCTGTCCCCCTGTTACCTCTACACTGAAAACCGAGTGATTTTTCACAGCTCTGTGAGCAGAGAGTCAGTCACAGCTCTCTGCTCATCTCCCTCCATGCTCATTAGAGAGCTGAGCTTTAGAGGGGGCGAAGCAGGACGTCTCAGGCTCCCAGTGGTTTGAAAAACAAACTGCACTCCTGTGACCCATGGGAGATACCAGCCAAACAAGCTTTGGTTGGCCTTTTCCTTTTAAGGTTCACCCTCTCTATTAGTCTTGTGTACCATAATTGAAAGTGAAAGTAATCAAAGATCTCAAATTTTGGGTTGTCCCCAGAAAAGTAATAGAGGGGAGATCTTCTAATGTAGTTCTGGTGAAATGGGGGTACCCATGAGTTCCCTTAATTTTCAGGGATTTACCCTCAATTCCTGTTTGGCTATGGGACAGGAAGTGAAGGGAAATCTCCGTAATGGGACTAAAATGGCAAAAAAAAATCTGACAGGTATCGTAACTCTATTTTTGATCGACCGGCTTCTTTCGGACTGACTGCAGTACACACGGGCCAAATGTAGGCTGGTTTCTATTGAACCGACTGATGCCCGATATTCAGACCGTGTGTGCGGAGCTTAAGGAAGACATGTGTCTGTCCGGACACCCCTGATTTAAACATATTGTTATGTAAGGTCCATATTGCAAGATTAGTGCCCTCTGACATACACACTGTCAGACCTGTTCCGGATTTACTGGTGCTTGTAGTTGAGACCTTCTAGTTACTTCCTTCAAACTTCAAGTTAGTAGATAACTGCTGTGTTCCAAGTACTTACACCAGCCCCCAAAAAATGTACTCGCCTGCTTGCATTTTGCGGGTGGATTTTAAGGGCTGGGGGAGGGGCGATCACCTTCAGCCAGCGGGTTGTATGAGTGGGAGTGCTCGTGGAGGGGAAGAGAGCCGGCGGGATGATTCAGAGTGCGGGGGACATCACTAGCCGCTATCAGTTCAATAGCCGAGTGTTCCCTGCACTCGCTGTCGCATACAGCCCCACCCCCTGGTCCCGGGGTATTTGATAGACAGACAACCCGTCCAATCCTGGGACGAGTGCCACAAAATCAAGGTTCCCCCGGCCAGGGGGGCGGGGCTGTATGTGTCGCCGAGCAGCGGAAACACAGCAATTGGAATCAAAGCTGTACCATCCACTCAGCAATGCTCTTCCTCTCTTCAGCTCCCCTGCATTGGTGGACACTGGTGAGGCTGCATTGGTGGACACGGGTGAGGCTGCATTGATGAGCACGGATAAAGTTGCTTAATTCTGCATAAAACATTTAAATGTTATTTCATGAGATCATTATGAGGGCGTGTTTAGGGGTGGGGAAGGCCTAGGGGTTGGGTGGGACAACTGGTGGCGAGTAGCTCAGGACTTTACATTTTTAGCCCTGACTTGCACTGTATTTAAACTGCAGATTTAAAACCAGTTGTATGTTTTTTTCAGTTGTATGTTTGTGTTTTTTTGTTTTTCTATTCTAGGTAGAAGATGAAACTGTACTACATAACATTCCTTACATGGGAGATGAGGTGCTGGACCAAGATGGGACATTTATAGAAGAATTGATCAAAAACTATGATGGAAAGGTCCATGGTGACAGGGGTATGATGAGATGCTCCATTTATTTTAATTTGAGTGCTACTACTCATTTCTTTTCAGGGATGCATTGCTGGTATCCAGTAGGGTTGTCCCGATACTAGTATCGGGACCGATACCGAGTATTTGCGGGAGTACTTGTACTCCCGCAAATACCGCCGATGCCTAAATAGAATACTCAGCCCTGCCGCTGCCGATACACCGCATCCCGCCGGCCGCATGGTTAATACGAGCGGGGAACATTACAGCTTTCATTTGAATAGCTGTAATGTTCCCGCCGCGCCGCGTATAGACACTCCCCCTTGCTCGGGTGATCTGTCCAATCCTGAGCAAGGGGGAGTGTCTATACGCAGCGCGGCGCGAATCATTACAGCTATTCAAGTTAAAGCGTAATATTCCCCGCTCGTATTAGCGGCGCGGCAGCATGCAGGTAAGGGGGGGGGGGGGGACATGGCTGCATATATGGGGGGACATGGCTTCATATTTGGGGGGACATGGCTTCATATATGGGGGGACATGGCTGCTTATATGGGGGGACATGGCTGCTTATGGGGGGACATGGCTGCTTATGGGGGGACATGGCTGCTTATATGGGGGGACATGGCTGCTTATATGGGGGGACATTGCTGCTTATATGGGGGGACATTGCTGCTTATATGGGGGGACATTGCTGCTTATATGGGGGGACATGGCTGCTTATATGGGGGGACATGGCTGCTTATATGGGGGGACATGGCTGCTTATATGGGGGGACATGGCTGCATATATGGGGGGACATGGCTGCATATATGGGGGGACATGGCGGCATCTGTGTGGGGACATGGCGGCATCTGTGTGGGGACATGGCGGCATCTGTGTGGGGACATGGCGGCATCTGTGTGGGGACATGGCGGCATCTGTGTGGGGACATGGCGGCATCTGTGTGGGGACATGGCTGCATCTGTGTGGGGACATGGCTGGATATGGGGGGGACATGGCTGGATATGGGGGGGACATGGCTGGATATGGGGGGGACATGGCTGGATATGGGGGGGACATGGCTGGATATGGGGGGGACATGGCTGCATCTGTGGGGGGACATGACTGCATTTGGGGACACATTTAAAAAAAAGTATCGGTATTCGGTATCGGCGAGTACTTGTACTCAGTCCTAAAAAAGTGGTATCGGGACAACCCTAGTATCCAGTGTTGGTTCGGACATCAAATTTTGATTTAGTTTTAGTCTGTCTTTTGCGTTTCCGTGTATCATTCAGGGATGAGGCATAGTTTATCATTTCTTTATGTCCATGATAAGCCACGTCATGGTGACATAATCTATTCATTTGTTAGTCTGTCTTTTGGCTAAAATGCCATTTTAGTTTTAGACACATTTTAGTTGACTAAATTCTCTAGTACATTATAGTTGACTAAGATCTTATGGGTTTAGTTGACGTGTAAAGCATTATTTAAGCATTTTAATCGAATTTCTCATTTTCTCAAACTCGTTATATACTTGTGGAGTCAAGGCTGAGTGAGTGAGTGAGAAACGTATATAGCGCAACACATGCGAACTGAATCGCCTCTGGGCGCTTAGTATCCATTTCCTGAGTAAACTTTTTTTTTTTTTTGGCCCTCAGAAGAGAAGGGTTTTGATTTTTCTTCTGAAGGCCAAGTAGTTCACCTCCAGTCGGATGGTGGTTGATGGGGCGTTTCATAGTCTAGGTCCTTGGACTGCAAATCTTCGTTCTCCTTTGCACTTGTATCTGGCTTTGGGTATCTGGAGTAGATTTTGGTTGGTGGATCGCAGAACGCGATTGGGGTTGTGAGCTTTTAGTTTTTGGGGGGCATTTCCTTGAACACACTTATGTGTTAGACAGAGTGCCTTGAAAGTAATTGTCTTTTACAGGCAACCAATGAAGGGATCTCCGTGAAGGTGAGATTGATTCCCATGTTTTTTTCCCAGTCACAAGTCGAGCGGCCGTATTTTGAACGACTTGCAGACGAGTGATTTGGTATTTAGGGAGTCCGAGATAGAGGGCATTTGCATAGTCAAGTCTGGAGTTGATAATTGTTCCCACCACGACTGCAATGTCTTCTTTTGGAAAAAAAAAGGGCAAACATTTTTAATACATTTTGACTTGATATACAAGCGATGTCTTGATATAAGAGTAGCGTCATGTCACAACTGAGTATAAAAGAGAAGAGAGTAAGTGTAACAATATGGTTACATTTAATGAAGGCACAACATTTAGAAACTCACATAGTTGATTAAAACAGGCACATCTAAGTATGCAGGCATCCGGGATAAAGCTGTCAATATAGACCATCCCCCCGTACATCGCCATTGATGTAGTCCCTTCCACAAGCGGTTCAAGCGTCGCTTTAAGATCGCTCTACTGCAGGGTAGTCTTCCCGGTCACGACTGCAGACTGACAGCAGTCAGAGTCGGCAGTGTGGAGGACAGTCTATGTGGATCGCTTTACCCCGGATGCCTGCATACTTAAATGTGCCTCTTTTATTCATCAACCATGTGAGTTGCTAAATGTTGTACCTTCATTAAATAATGTAATCATATTGCTACACTTAGAGGCGCCTCTCTTCTCGTTTATACTCTGTAGCTCCTGCTGGATTTTGCTTCTAATCCCCTTGGGGAGGCTTCCATTTGTGGATGGACATTTTATGGTTCTACAACTTATCACATTGCTATAATCTTTTTATATGGAATATAAACTGAAGGCCTTATGAATAAGTGATTGTGGAACGATTAATTTGAGTTTCCATTATTTCTTATGGGAAAATTTGCTTTGATATACAAGTGCTTTGGATTACAAGCATGTTTCTGGAACAAATTATGCTCGCTCTCCAAGTTTTTACTGTATTTTATGCAAATGTATTGTATAGCATTTATAGTTGCTGCTTGCCATTTTTTTTTATTAGCACAGTTTTTTATTCTCCTTTACTGTATATTACCAGCATTAAATATTAAGAAAACAAAAATAGAAAAGCCATTTCTTTCTTTCCTTTTCTTTCCTTTCCTTTTCTTTTCTTTCTTTCTTTCTTTCTTTCTTTCTTTCTTTCTTTCTTTCTTTCTTTCTTTCTTTCTTTCTTTCTTTCTTTCTTTCTTTCTTTCTTTCTCTCTCTCTCTCTCTCTCTCTCTCTCTCTCTCTCTCTCTCTCTTTTTTTCTTTTTTTCTTTTTTTTTTTTTCTTTTTTTCTCTTTTTTTCTTTTCTTTCTTCTTTTTTTTTTTTTTTTCTTTCTTTCTTTTTCTTTCTTTCTTTCTTTCTTTCTCAAACATCAGGGCGTTTAGAGAGGTTAATGGGTTGGCTGAGGAGAAATGCAGACTAATACATCAATCTGTCTTCACTTTTTGTGACTATTTTTGTTGCCAACATTTTTCCTTTTTAAATTGTGCTCTCAATCTTTTACGTAGTTCATCAGGTCTGAGCTAGAAGAAATGTCTCCCATTAGAGTATATGGGCTTTCCCTAGTCTGTTCCGGCTTAAGCTGTGCTTTTCATTAGCTTGACGCACTCTATGAGTAAACATGAATTCATAGTTCCTAGAACTTTTCTGCTTCTGTGATATTAGGTTAACTTATCGATTTGGATTTTCTTAGTCATTTCAACACTGTTTGAAAACCATATCCTGCTTTCTAAAAGTTCTTTGTTACTAGGAACTTTTTCTGAGAGATATGTAAGCTGACCTCATAAAAATGCAAGTTGTAACTGTCATACTGATCTTCTGACTTCCTTTCTGATTCACTCACCCACAGCGAGAGACGCCAGATCTCCCAAACTGTCTACTTGTTCTTGGTCAAATCCATCCCTTGCTGGCACTGACATCTTTTGTGTGTCTTTGGCCGTCTTCATGGCTGGGCGTGGGATAACGGTACCGCTCTGGCGATGCAAGCTGAGCTGCAAATGCTTATCTCAGTTTACATGTTGGTGTGTTTTGTTGCAGAAGAGACAGTGAGATTGATTTACTAAAACTGGAGAGTGCAAAACCTGGTGCAGCTCTGCATAGAAACCAATCGGCGTCCATGTTTTTTTTGTCAAAGTTCTATTAAACAAGCTGAAGTTAGAAGCCGATTGGCTAACATGCACCACTGCACCAGAGTTTGCACTCCCAGTTTTAGTAAATCAATCCTATTGCATGTCTTCTGCAATAAAGAGCCTGCCTGATTACAGTTTGTGACAGCGGAACTTTAGTTGCTCTAAAATGTTTGTTACCCATAAAAAAAAAAAACAGATCCTGTTTCCTTTAAAGCATGTTATACAGCACAGTGCTTGTGTTGTGTAATTTGGCCCTTTCTATCGGCTAAAAAACCTGGCTGGCTATACCCTACCCCCCTGTAAACTGATCACGGATTATCATGGTTGCTGAGCTCGAAAACCATGGTCAGTTTACATGCCCCCGTCATCCGCAGCCCTCCTCCCCCCCCCCCCCCCCCTCCCTGCCTGTTTGCTCTGTGTCGGTGCCCTCCCCCTCCCCTCCTGCTGCTATCATAACTAAAATAAAATCCTCCCATCACCTCTGTAATAGGAATTGACCGACCAGTGAGTCCGATTATCAGTGGCCAATATTCACTATTTTGAAGGATCGTTATCAGGCACAAACGTACCTGATATTACCGATATTGCTTCAAGGGGTTGTACTGGGGTGGTGCGTGCAGCGGCAGGCATCACCCTGGTACTGATCTTTAGAGAGAATGGTCGGCTTTATTGTAATAACGGATGCGGCTTAGCAGCCACTCGGCTGTTATTACAAGCAGTGGGAGGGGACGTTCTGCCACTCGCCTGGGCTCTCTTGCCCAAAAGGGAGGCCCGAGCAACCACCCGGCATATCCGCCGGCTGTCCAAAGAGCCGAACAAAGTCGATGCTTCGTTCGGCTCTCGTATCTAGTAACCCCAAAGCGATGTCATGACATGGGTGCCAGTTTTTAAAAAAAATCAAGTATTCAAAAACGCTGATCTTGGCGTTTTTCAAGTGCAGAAGAGGGGTTTGGGGTCTTATAGACCCCCGATCCCTGCATAAAGAGTACCAATCACTGCCTATTACGGTCACAACTGATGTTTACATTCCTTGTGACAGCAATAACGGTGATAAAAAAAAAGTGTACAGAATATCGGCACTCAATATCGGCCTGAGAGGTGCCCAAAATATTGGCATTGTATCTGCACCAAAAAAAAAACTATATTGGGCGATCCCTACTCTGAGTGAGTGAGTGAGTGAGTGAGTGAGAAACTTTTTATATAGCGCAACAAATGCAAACTTAATCGCCTCAAGGCGCTGGCGTCCAGAGTTGTACAGGTCTTTCAGAAGAGGTGGGTCTTCAGTTTTTTCCTAAAAACCCGATGGTTTTCTTCCAAGCGGATGGTAGTGGGTAGAGCATTCCAGAGCCGTGGTCCTTGGACCGAGAATCTACGTTCTCCCTTAGATTTGTAGCGAGATTTGGGGATTTGGAGAAGGTTTTGGTTGGTTGATCGGAGCACGCGCTTGGTGACGTAGGGTTTTATTTTCTCGCTTAAGTATTGAGGAGCGTTACCCTGTGTACATTTATGGGTGAGGCAGAGAGTCTTGAATGTCACCCGGTCCTGTACGGGCAGCCAGTGGAGGGACCTCAAGGCCGGGGAGATTGGCTCCCACGGCTTTTTACCAGTTACCAGTCTGGCTGCCGTGTTCTGGACGACTTGTAGACGTGTAATCTGGTATTTCAGTAGTCCTAAGTAGAGGGAATTTGCGTAGTCGAGTCGTGAGTTGATGATTGTTCCAACCACTACTGCTGTGTCCTCTTCCGGGATGAAGGGGATGAGTCTACGCAGCATGCGGAGCAGATGATGAGAACCGCTGACGACTGATCCTATTTGTGCATCCATCGTCATGTCTGCGTCAAAGATGACTCCGAGACTTTTGACTTTATTGCTTGGCGCGATGGTTTGTCCGAGGATGGTGGGTTGTGTCCATGTGGTCCTGGAAATGGATTTCCTATTTGCGTGAAGGATGAGTAGTTCTGTTTTGGATCCGTTGAGTTTGAGGGAGCTTTCAGTCATCCAATTGTCATGCCTCCAGTGTGAGGCACTTTCCTAGTTCATGAAATTGGTCTTTTTTGTTGGTGATTCGAAGGTACAGCTGCGTGTCATCCGCATAGGAGTGGTATAGCAGGTCCTGTTTGCTGATGATTTTGAGGAGCGGGCGGATGTAGATGTTGAAGAATACAGGTGAGAGGGGTGATCCTTGAGGAACTCCGCATGTAATGGTCCGTGTTTCCGATGTAAAACCTCCAAGTTTCACGGTCTGAGTGCGATTTTCTAGGAAAGATGCGAACCACGGTAGGGCCGAGTCAGAGACTCCTGCTACTTCTTTGAGTCGCGTGAGCAATATGTTGTGGTCTACCGTGTCGAAGGCTGCACTAAGGTCCAGCAGCACTAGGAGACTGTAACATAACAATATGTGTGCCTGTGTTCTATAAAAAAATCTGCCTATCTGTACCTATATCGGAGTATCTCCCGACACTCACGTGACTCCTTATGGCAGCGGCAGTGCTCGGCCTCGCCCGGTATAGCTGTCAGCCGGGCAAAGGAGAGAGCCGAGGAGTCACATGAGCACTAGGAGGCGCTCTGATATAGGTACAGATCTGCATATTTTTTTTATATAACACAGGCTGGGAGGTTTTTATGGTACTGAGGTAACGGCCACTTTAAGTCCTGAGAATAAGAACAAAAACCCATACAAAAGCACTACATTTTCTTTTTATCTTCATAGCATAATTTGCTATTAACACAGAAATCATGAAATTATTGCATGGTATTATTGCTCAAGAATTCTCCAGTCATTTGGCCATCATGACTTGCTGGTAGTCGTAGCTGATAAAACGACATACAAACACTACAAAAAACGTTAGTTGGTAAATTGATTTAAAGTGCTGAACATGGCAATATCTCACCAAACTTCTAGTCAATTTATATGCTTCTTTGGTTGGGAAAGGGTAAATAGTTGTGTCCTTTTATCATGTTTGTGTCCTTGGTTGAAGCCTTTTGTCTAGCTGGCTGATAATTGCAGCTGTTAGCGGTCATGTTTTCTTCCAGCCAAATCTCTTGGCAGCCATGCAAAGCTCTTGTTCTATAGCGATCATGGGTCAGGCTGAGCTGGTGGGAACATTCGCAATGTAAAATGCTGAAATGCTTCTATTTTTGTGTTTGTGAAATACACACATGTGCAAGTCACAATTTTAGACAATCCTGGGAACAGGAAGGATTCCAGCTTGTATATCTGGCTGTTTTGCCACTATTTTGACTGATTCTTTAAACACGAAATTGTATCCAGTTAAACTATGGTGGGATTTCAGGAAGTTTTGAGAAATCTAATTGGCTAAAAGTAAACCTAACTCTGATTTTGTTTTAGTATTGCAGAGCAAAATTTTAGTTTTCCCTGTGTTTATTGCTATACTTGACCTAATAAATTTATTGGCCAAGTTATTCACTAAAACCTCACAGGCAGCCTGGTAAAGGGTGAGGGGTGGCTACAAAAATCGACTCAAGTGATGAGTGCAGTGCACTATTTTAATAGAAAATCCCCATTTATTTATTTATTTTTTTATAAAAAAATGAAAAAGGCATTCAGGAGGCGGCAGTATCTCCCCACACGCTAAAAAGCGACCCACCAGGGGACGCTCTTCAAAAGGGGTGGTATGAAGTGGCGTTAATGTAAAATAAGTCCTAAGATGGATGACTTTTTTTTTCTTTTTTTATTATTATTATTATTATTCTGTGTTTTATTATGTTTTTTTTAATTGCAGTCGTAAACTGGAATTTAAAGCGGAGCTCCACCCTAAGGTGGAACTCCCGCTGATCGGAACACTCCCCCCCCCCCCCCTCCTGTGTCACATTTGACACCTTTTCAGGGGGGAGGGGGGTGCAGATACCTGTCTAAAGATATTTGCACCCACTTCCGGCCACACAGTCTCGGGCAGACTGCGGGCATGACGTGCCCCCCCCCCCCCCCGTTGTGTTCTGGGAACACTCGGCTCCCAGTACACAGCGGGAGCCAATCGGCAGGCGTAGCGCGACTCGCACATGCACCGTAGGGAACCGGGCTGTGAAGCCGGAGCGTTTCCCTTTCCCTGGTTCCCTCACTGAGGATGGCAGGGGGGCAGCAGAGTGATGAGCGATCGCTCGTCCTCTGCTGCGGACGGCGCTGGACTCCAGGACAGGTAAGTGTCCTAATATTAAAAGTCAGCAGCTGCAGTATTTGTAGCTGCTGGCTTTTAATATTTTTTTTTTCAGCGGACATCCGCTTTAAAAACAGAGGTTCAGGGCTTATGTGGCCTATAGTTATTCCAGTATGCTGAAAAGTGTCTTTGATCATTAATCTTTTTACCTATAGCAAAAGGAGTGATCATGTAACTGTATTCAGTCGTTATCATAAAAATGTTGGCGGCTTATTGCGCGGCACAAATGTTTTGGCCTGCTGCATTTAAAGCAAACTGTTGAAGCCATTAGCGCTTGTATTGTCTAGGTAGTATAGTTTTTGCCTAACGCTGAGAAGTCCTGCCCAATTATACCAAACTGTTGTTTCTAATTGTATTGATGTCCCTGCAGTTTATTGGAATGATTGATCTGTATTTTTTATTTATTTTTTTGCAGAGTGCGGTTTCATTAATGATGAGATATTTGTGGAGTTGGTTAATGCCCTAAGCCAATACAGTGATTATGAAGATGATGAGGATGGTGATGACAATCAGGACGATGACAGAGAAGACAAAGAAAAGGATCAGGATGACAGCATAGATGGTAAGTGGTCATCACTGTGTTTTTCTTTTACCCTTGTTATCTCTGAATGTGTGCAATTAAACCTCACTTTACATTTCCTACCAGACAAGGTCACCCAGCTGCCACGGAAGTTTCCTTCTGATAAAATCTTCGAGGCAATATCTTCCATGTTTCCTGACAAGGGAACAACCGAAGAGCTGAAAGAGAAGTACGTTATGACCTTGTGTATATTGCTTCATAATTGTATCTCCATAGTCTGTGTACATAGAATAGGAATCCTCTGGTTTATTGTATATGAGTTTTGTGTTCTAAAAAATACAAGTTGGCTTTTGGTTTAGAAAAACCAGTGCAGAGATGAAAAAAGTTGCTATAATACTACTGGGCAAATGCATGTTGAATGTAGGAGACTGCAAAGGAACTAGTAGTTACTTTTGAGGGACAATATAACGTATGCTTTTAATTGGATAACAACAACAAAAAATCAGAAGCTTTGTTGCCTCATTGGATCTCTAGCTCCCATCAATCAAGGCAGCTGGCAGATCCAGACTTGGGAAGTCGGGATGATGTGCTACCTTGACTGATCTTAGTGACATCAGCGGAGAGCAGACTTCAGACCACTCTCCACTGAAAACTGTTCACAAGAGTGCAAAACTAATTGCACTCTTGTGACCCATAGGAGAAGGCCAGCCTAAAAAGCTCAGGCTGGACTTCTCCTTTTAACGTCCAGCTGCCTTACTAATGCGTTTACGACGGCAGGGAGTTGTGTGCTCGGAGCATGCTCATTGAGTCTCTGGCAGCTCTTTGTCAAGGCTTCTGATCAGGAGCAAGCGGGATTGTCTCCCGATCAAGTGACCATTGTGAGAGTCTGTTACCGTGGTCACATGACACAGAAGCCACACTGTCTCCTGGGCATTATAGAATTTAAAGTAGAGGTTTCCCCTTCTCATAGCAGTATTTAGTGGTAGTGCTGGCTGCAGGAGAAAGGTTTTTAGGGTCTACATTGCAGGTAACGCTTCTGTTGGCACTTTTGCGTGACAGTCACTTTAACATAAATCCTCAACCTAGATTATGGATACTGCTGTCTATTAGAATTATAGTTTTTATGGTTTAGCTCTGTTGATCATATCAACCTCCCTTATTTTAGATTTACCATGTATTCACTCCCCAGGTACAAAGAATTGACAGAGCAGCAGCTACCAGGGGCTCTTCCTCCAGAATGCACCCCAAACATTGACGGACCAAATGCAAAATCTGTGCAAAGGGAGCAGAGTCTTCATTCATTCCACACCTTGTTTTGTAGGAGATGTTTCAAGTATGATTGCTTCTTGCATCGTAAGTACCCCTTTATTTAAATATTTGTTAAAGGTCTCCATCTTGATATTTATGCTCTCTGTAATTCAGAAAAATATACTTTAGTACCTTTTTCAGTAATAGTTATTTTGTCGTGATGTAAGCTGTAGTCCTGCAGTGCACCAAGTTAACCACACTTTGTTTGAAGTTAGGCCACTTGATGCAAATCTGTATTTGCAAGACTCCTTAATTTAATCATGTAACAATTGTGTTTTTCACTTGTTTCTTTAAGCTTTTCACGCCACTCCAAACACATACAAAAGAAAAAATAATGAAGCTGCGAATGATGGAAAGCCCTGTGGACCCAACTGTTACCAGCTTTTGGTAAGATTTGTCCCATATGTTTTTTTGCATTCTGTATTTTGGGGTTTTGATAGATGGGCAGATGTCTAGGTGATAATGATGGGGAGGTAAGATATTTGCCCAGCCTTAAACAATGTGCTTGCTACCGAGGCCTTCCAGCTATCACGCTGTCGCAAAAACATGGCATGCACACACTGAATGCTGCGTTTCTTTTCACAAATAAAGATTTTGTTCTCTGTAGTGCTATTCAGTGCATGGCCTACTTGTAGCAAGTGATGTTTTAATTTGATTACTTTGCTTGCTTATGACTATGGCTTTGTATGGTTGGCATAAGATGTGTGGTATTGCAGTCTCATGACAATCGGACTAGAAATTGTTGGGAAATGACTGAACCTACAGATAGATGGATCATTGTACAATTACATTTAAGGTCTTGAAAACTGAATATCTGACAATGATTTTTAATGTTCAGTAGCCATTCATAATCCCCTATTATAAACGTGTGTGTGTGTGTGTGTGTGTGTGTGTGTGTATATATTATAAAACTGAACCAGAATAATGATTCAAATGGAATCCACTGCAAAACATTACTATAGTTTATCCCAGGGTTTGACAAATTTGCTTGGAATCTAGGAGCCAGCTAAAAAAGTTAGGAGCCAAAAAACGCACCCCGTCCCGCCAAGCTCGAGCGCAGAAGTGAACGCATACGTGAGTAGCGCCCACATATGTAAACTGTATTCAAACCACACATGTGAGGTATCGCCGCGATTGGTAGAGCGAGAGAAATAATTCTAGCCCTAGACCTCCTCTGTAACTCAAAACATGCAACCTGTAGAATTTTTTTAAATGTCGCCTATGGAGATTTTAAAGGGTAAAAGTTTGTCGCAATTTCACGAGCGGATGCAATTTTGAAGCGTGACATGTTGGGTATCAATTTACTCGGCGTAACATTATCTTTCACACTATAAAAAAAATTGGGCTAAATTTACTGTTGTCTTATTTTTTTATTAAAAAAAGTGTATTTGTTCCCCAAAAAAGTGCGCTTGTAAGACCGCTGCGCAAATATGGTGTGAAAAAGTATTGCAACGACCGCCATTTTATTCTCTAGAGTGTTAGAATAAAAATATATATAATGTTTGGGGGTTCTAATTGGAGGGAAGGAGATGGCAATGAAAACAGTGAAAAACACATTAGAACTGCTGTTTTGCTACTTGTAATGTAACTACTTGTAATGCCAACGGCCACCACAAGATGGCGCCAGATCACAGAAGGAAGCTTAGGCCTGCAGAAGGCCGCAAAGCTGAGGCCTCAATTGACGCCCAGTAATTGAGGCCGCGGCCTTCTGCAGGCCTAAGCTTCCCTGGGTGCCAGGTCGCAATTGCGACCGGGCGCCCAGATTTTGTCAAGCCCTGGTTTATTCCCTCCCTTCTAATGCTTACTTACCTGTGTGAGAAAGATGTATATACTTGCCTAGTTTCAGGCCACTCCTGTCTGGTCATGTGATCTCACCTGTGTCAGCCAGCTCTAGCTGCAGGGGAGAGGAGAGGATGCTCAGACAACAGCTGGTAATGCCTGGGAGTGGGACATCACCTATAGGCTTCAATGGCCCATCCGCTGTCAGCGCTCAATCTATTCCCCTGCAGTGGCCACTGAATGGCAGAGGGGAGCTGATCATTTGACCGGACTGGATACGTCTGGGGAAAAAAAGACAGATATACAGACCTTTCTTAAACGGGTTAGTCAGAATAGGTAAAAGGGAAACAAAAGATCAGGCACATGGGCAACTGCCCATGTGGAAAATCTGTGTTCCTTGGGTAATAAAGCATACAAGTTCCGAGAAGAGGTATTGGAGGACCATGGTAACTTGGATGGTGAAGTACCTGAGTCTGGAGCCACATGGCCGCAACAGGGGGTTCCAAAGAGGTGTCTACTGTGCAGCCTAGTGAGCCGAGGGAATCAAGGGTGGACCCTGGGGACAAGTTGATGGCACCAGGGCAGATGGAGATCGCCAATCGTGGAAGGAACACCCAGAAGTGACAGCTGTATCCAGGGTTGGAACCACTCCAACAGCCAGCTGATGATGTAAAAGTCTGGCGGAAGTTGCAGTAATGCTCCGTCATCTCAGGGCAAAAGCAGATATGGGCCGGTCCCGGAGTACTGTAGCCATTTTAAGCTGTTGAAAAGTAAGCCGACAGCAGGGGATAAGCATGTTTCGGAGATTAACCCCTTCTTCAGGTCATAAAATATGTGCATTTATTATTTTTATTTTTGAAAGGTGAACTTATCCTTAAAAAAACCCTACATGTCATCAGTTTAGAGTTAACCATGAATAAATAGGCCTATAATTATTGCTGTCACTTCAGCGCACACTGTAATATGAAACGTGTAGTGCAATCCACTTTTTTGAACATAATCGCTCTGCCGCATTTTACAAAAAGTCCCCTATATGATGCTTTACTGGTGACAGGATCTGAAAGAGGGGTTATCCTTTTGGACTGGAGCCACTCTTAAAAACATAATCTTAAGTGGAGCTTCATTTTTGTCAAGTGTCTTACAACTCCTCATGTAGCATGACTGTGTTTTTAGGAAGGTGCCAAGGAATATGCTGCAGCACTAACAGCGGAGAGGATAAAGACCCCACCAAAGCGCCCTGGCGGTCGCCGAAGAGGCAGACTTCCAAATAGCACCAGCAGACCTAGCACACCAACTGTCAATGTGTCAGAAGCCAAAGACACCGATAGCGATAGGGAAGCTGGCACAGAAACTGGTGGAGAAAGCAATGACAAGGAAGAGGAGGAAAAGAAAGATGAGACTTCTAGTTCTTCTGGTATGTTTTTTTTTGCTTTTAGGGGACAGCCAATTTTAGGCACGTGCAAACGGCTGTGATTGGGTGTACACATTAATTGATTCCAACAATGCATTATTTTCTCTAGAAGCAAATTCTCGTTGCCAAACGCCTGTCAAGATGAAGCCAAATGAGCTCCCAGAGAATGTCGACTGGAGTGGAGCAGAAGCATCCTTGTTTAGAGTCCTCATAGGCACCTATTACGACAATTTCTGTGCTATTGCCAGGTTAATTGGCACAAAAACATGTCGACAGGTACTTTTTTTTTATTATTATTATTTAAACCTATGTACAGTTAACGTGGTTGTAAACCTCTGAAGTGAAGAATGAACAAAGCATCTCCTTCTATAGTGTATACTTGTCTCAATCTACCTAGTGTGGTTCCTATCTGTTCTCTCCTCTCTCTGCTATCTGCATGAGTCATTTGGGACAGTCTATCTGATACCAGAAAATCTCAGGAGAATAGCCCACCCCCCCCCCCCCCCCCCCCCCATATCCCACAGCACCAAGAAAGTGTGTATAGGAGTGCTGTGTAAAAATATGTGCTTTAGGAGGCAGTAGGGCTATTGCCTAAACCTCTGCTCTTTCAGGCTCCTCCACGCTGCATTGTGCCAGCGGCTTGTGTACTACAGCTTTGAGCATCTGCACATGCTTGTTTAGTTGAGTGGTCAATCCACGGTTCACCTGCATGCTTTTACTGCCCCCTGGCTTCTCGTGTGAATGAGCCTTAGAGGGGGTGTACAGCTGAAGTGGTTGAGGCAAGGAGCAGAGCCGTTCTCATGCTGACAGGGAGTGAGGAGAGGGGAGGAGGGAAGAGAGAAGAAAGTCTCTCTCACAGCAGAGTAGCGGTTGACAGAGGCGTGTAACCTGACCACGGTAATCATGGCTCAGCAGCCACAGACAGGGGGACACAGGGACAGGCAGAATCAACCAGGTATATTACACAATGGGAAGGGAAAAATGACACAACAAAAGCACTGTGCTACAGATCATGCCTTTTTTTTTTTTTTTTTTTTTTTTTTTTTTAGGTATTCTATATTTATTTATTCTATGTATTCTTTTTTTTTTTTTAAGAGGCATACCCAATTTTTTATTTTTTTTAATATAGTTTGATTTGTAGATTGTAAGCTCTAAGTTTTGGGGTTTCTTTTGCCTTTGGTGTCTACTTTGGAGAGACTTCATATGACATCTAGTATTGGAGACACAACAGGATGTCATAGAGGAGGTCTCTCCAGCTCTGTGTGTAATTTGAACATCAGCCATAGACCTTTGTAAACAGACTTTTCCCAGAAATATGTCTATGCCAGCCCCTCTAAGAGGCTGGCATAGCACACTGTGTAAGTTTTTATATTTAAAAACGAGCAGTGTAAATACCTAATATCAGCTGTCTTCAGGCCGGTCTCATCACTCGCGGCCACTTTCCAGCTCTGATAGATATCTTCTGTGGGAGGGACCGTGATCTCCTTCTGACGTCAGACGGAGATCACGTGGCCGCTCATCTCATTTGCAGAAGCTACCCATTGGAGCGGTAAAGCGACTGCAAGTCACATGACTGGCCTGAAGACGGCTGATATTCAATATTTACACTGCTCGTTTTCAAAATACAACATACACAGTGTGCTATGCCAGCCTCTAATGGAGAGGCTGGCAGTGACAAATTTTATATTTTAATGTTAAAATAATAGCGGCAAGGGGGCTGTGCTGGTGACAGACAGGGAGGAAGGAGGGGGTGAGAGGAGAGCAGGCAGCATATTATGGAGGGAAGAACTTTGATCACGGTGATGCCCTGGTTATCGTGGTCTGTTTAGAAGAGGGCATACAGGAAGTGCTAGGTTTAGTTTGTTTTTTTTGTTTTTTTTATACTTCTGGTAATTGAGGTTGAATTTAAAACCACATCACCCTGCTAGTTTTTATTCAGTCTGGAGCCCTGTTATTCTTCTCCCAAAGTCCCCTACTGCTGTTCTCCATGTGTAGAAAATCGTATGAATTATTATTACTTAAAAAAGCACACTTAAAGGAAGCATTAAAAAAGTTTTGTATTGGCATTAGTGGTTTACTGTTAATGTTTTACAGGTATACGAGTTTAGAGTAAAGGAGTCAAGTATCATAGCTCCGGTCCTTGCTGAGGATGTAGACACACCACCCAGGAAGAAGAAGCGGAAGCACAGGTACGATTTGTATGGATGGGATCTGTTTTGGTCTGTTCATGGTCCGTGAGATGCTGCCAAACCACAATTGCTAATAAACTAAATTGATGTTCAGAAAGAAATGGCAGTGGTAAAAATAACTTTTCATTAGTTTACCCCACCACCATTAATGGTGGGTTAGGATTGCTCTAGGAGAGGAATATTTTAAAATAAATTTTCCATCGTTCTCAAAATGATCTCTAGTGAAATATATTTTACCTGCCCTGGAATGGGTAGATTAGTATCTTTTCTGCATTCTTCATTGTTTAATTGAAGAGATGAATAAAGCAGAAATATGTATAAAAAAATAAATACAATTTATGACGAGAGAAAAAAAAAAAAAATATCAGAGCTGCCATTGCCACTTGTTTTCGAGGATACAAGTACGTAGGTCACTTCCCAGCTTCATGCATGTTCACAGTACTTAAATCAATAAGTAATTGGGAAAGAATATTACAGTCTTGGAGCTTAGACCTTTCCAAACGAGTCCATTCCATCTGTTGCAAATATTCGGGCTACTTTCACATTGGGGGGGCATTAGCGGTAAAGCACTTCTAATTTTATAGGCCCATTTCAGCCCTGCTAGCAGCCGAATAAAAGGGTTAATAACGCCCGCAAAGCACTGCTACCGAAGCGCTTTGGCAGCGGTGCCCGTGGATTGCAATGGCAGGGGCGGTGGAGGAGCGGTGTATGTATTCACCGCGCCTGCAAGATGCTGCTTGTAGGACCTTTTCTGATGTCCTGCAAGCGCACCGCTCCATTGTGAAAGCACTCAGGCTCTAACACTGGGGCTGCAGGGGAGGCGTTTATCAGGCGCTATTTTTAGCCCAAAAGCGACTGAAAAACGCCCCAGTTTGAAAAAGGTTTTGGCACTTTTGGTTGTGGGGAAGCATGTTGCATCCTCCCTGGTTGCAGTTCTGGGCCTATTGCCAATCTCAAACACTCTCATATAACAGGAAGATAACATTATTCACTTTTTTAAATATTTCACAGAAGTTACATGAAGTTTTTGGTGCAGAGCAGTGCTGGGAAATCTAAGAGGAAGTGAGCAAAAGTGGGTTGGGGGATTTGCAAACTATGATGCTGATCTCCGATTGGGGAACAGAAAGAGAGAGGCACAGAGGAGATGATCATGGTTTACATCTCAGATTATCTATGAAATGCTTTGTTTCCCAGGAATTTTAAAATGCTTAGAGGTAAACTCCACATTTTGGTAAAAGTAGTTTTAGTATATATCATTACTGTATATCATTACTGCACAAGCCAGATTTTACTTTTTTCTTTTACAAAGTTTTATAGATAAAAAAGTAATTACAGCAGATAAGTGAAACAGTGCGTTGGTTACATCAAACATAAAATAGAGGAGGATCCCAACAAAGGGATGCTATATACGTGGTACAATATTTGTCAGTGCAATAAAAGAAGCAACATAAAGAGGTGCATACATTCGTAGATCAACAGGCTATTGATGTGGATAAGACAGAAAAATTATTTCAATGTCTGTTTTTCCCCTTGGTTTAGTCTTTCTTTTTTACTCTGTACCATTGTAACCATCGTCACTAGACCGACTCCTTGAAATCAGGAGTCTCAGAGAAGAATATGCAGAAAGAATAGATAGAACAGGGGGGGGGGGGACTTGAGAGAGAGAGAGAGAGGAAAGAAGAGGGGGGAAAAGTCCATCAGAAGGAGGGGAGGGAATGCATTCAGAGACCCTTAGATTGAGGCTGGGTTTACACTGGTACGACAAACGCTCCGACATTGGGAGCTCATGGCGCATGACGTATAAAAATCAATGTTTCCCTATGAGAGGCGTCTTAACTGGTCTGACACAAGTCGGTCCGACTTTGAAAAAAAGTTCCTGCACTTCTTTGGTCCGACTTTGATCCTACTTCAGCCCATTGAATATCATTGAAGTAGGATCCTTGTCCTTGCCATCCGACATGTGATTACAGCAGCAGTAAAAGGAATTTATCTCATCTGTTTTGATTGGTCAAAGAACAAGTCAGACTATCACTAAGTCGGATCAAAGTAATATCCTGTTCATGAAAGTCAGGTGGATGTTGGACCAATGTAGGCTCAATGTAGGACTGATTGCGCAGAGCAAAGTAGGATGAAAGTCGTATCACTGTCGTATCGGTGTGAACCCAGCCTCAGAGAAGTAGGTTATCGAACCTGGAAGGTTGGTTATATGATATCCATGGTTGCCAGACCCTGAGAAATGTATTGAGTGTCGGAGGTAAAGGACGCCAATTTCTCATAATGTCATTCATCAGATTTTACTTTATTCAATAATTACCTTTCATTTCAGTTTGCTAAAAATTCTTGTAAGGCATTCCGTTCATTTGGCAGGCATAGTTTTTGTTCCTCAACAGAACTGTCGTTCTGTATGTTATTTTATGATGTATGTATATATTTTATCAGGAATTGATGTATGTATTTATCCTGTATTCGCTGGCTTTTGTGGTTACAGTTGTTGGGAAAAACAGCGCTCAGTTTACTTTTATTATTGTTTTTATATTTTATAGACTGTGGGCTGCACACTGCAGGAAAATACAGCTAAAAAAAGGTACGTATAGAGTATATCTGATTTTGAATAATGTGATCAAGCATACAGAATCCTAAAGATATCTGTGAAATCTATGCAGAATCACATTAATTCAGTTGACTGAAAATGAAATTTAAACAAGCTTCTGCATCATGAGATGGATAGCTTGTAAAAATCAAAAGTCTTTTTTCATAACTTTTTGGGCTAATAAATAGAAGTAGTCTATAAAAACGGATTGTTGTGTACATATCGTCTTACAAAGTTGAAGAACATACATGGGACTTGTTTTACCTGCCTAAGGATTTACATTACTTTTGATCCAGTATTAAGCTTGACATTGTCCTGCCAGACATCACGGCTAGGTTGGTGACCTGACTCCTCTAAGTAATAAAAAGTTACTCTGACATGAAAGGAGTGTGCCATTCTCTTCATTTGTTTATTATTATTTTTATTTTTTTTGTGTTTGCCTTGGGTTCCGTTTTATTAGTGACATTGTGGTTGGTTTACTAAAACTGGAGAGTGAAAAATCTTGTGCAGCTCTGCATAGAAACCAATCGGCTTCCAGTTTTTTTTTTTTTTTGTCAAAGCTTAATTGCATAAGCTGAAGTTAGAAGCTAATTGACTTCCAAGCAAAGCTGCACCAACAAGCAAAGCTGCACCAGATTTTGCACTCTCCAGTTTTATTAAATTAACTCATTGTGACAATATGTCTGTTCCATTTCCTCCTCTTTTTGTTATGTGGTGTTTTTTTTTTTTTTCAAACATACCCTTGATCATGACATGTAAAGTGGTAAAGCTATGATTTGATACAGGTCGTGTTGGCTTCAGCTCTCTGTTGGTTTTATGTTCTTTTAGATGGCTCCTCTAATCATGTTTACAATTACCAGCCTTGTGATCACCCTCGCCAGCCCTGTGATGGTTCCTGTCCCTGTGTGATTGCACAGAATTTCTGTGAGAAGTTCTGTCAGTGCAGCTCTGAGTGTAAGTTTACATAGAGGTGTAAATGGAACTATGGAATAGACACCATTACTGTATAGATCTTTACTAACATATTTGGGAAGAGTAAATGGAAAGTATATGGTATTGCAGTTTTGTGGCTTTTTTGCATCTTTCACTACACTAATGTAAAACATTTATTAAGGCCAAAACAGGTTCCCTGGATGTCGCTGTAAGGCCCAGTGCAACACCAAGCAGTGTCCATGTTATCTTGCTGTGCGGGAGTGTGACCCAGACTTGTGTCTCACCTGTGGTGCTGCTGATCACTGGGATAGCAAAAATGTTTCATGCAAGAATTGCAGCATTCAGCGGGGATCCAAAAAGGTCAGTCGTTTTTCTGAGTTTCTGTAATGTTAAAGTGCAAGAACAATAAGTTACTACTCATCTGAAGCAAGCTTCACTCAATTATTTAATGTTCCATCCTCAGATACTGATAAAGGTGATTTAAGGAATAAGTGGACATACATAAGCTCATTGTAATGTATGTTCTAGCTAATCAAGCAAATTTTCACACTTGCAATTTTTACCTTGCTACTGATGTCTCCTGAGAGTTCCACTGATTCTATATTGGATCAACTAGTTTACAAATCCAGTCCAATGCCTGTCAGAGTAACTTGCAGGTACCCTTTTATACACAGTCCCCTGGAGCATGCAAACCCAGAGCATCACATTCAAAGTGACTACTAGTCCACAGGGAGGAGGATGTTTATTTAAGCGTATGCAGTCTTTCAAGTTCTCAGTTATTCAGGAAATACTATAACTCAGGGTTTGAAAAATTTGCTTGGAATCTAGGAGCCAGCTAAAAAAGTTAGGAGCCAGAAAACTCACCCCGTCCCGCCAAGCTCGCGCGCAGAAGCGAACACATATGTGAGTAGTGCCCGCATATGTAAACGGTATTCAAACCACACATGAGGTATCACGACGATCGTTGGAGCGAGAGCAATAATTCTAGCCCTAGACCTCCTCTGTAACGCAAAACATGCAACCTGTAAAAAAAAACGTTGCCTAAGGAGATTTTAAAGGGTAAATGTTTGTCGCCATTCCACAAGCGGACAAAATTTTGAAGCGTGACATGTTGGGTATCAATTTACTCGGCGTAACATTATCTTTCACAATATAAAAAAAGTGACAAAGTATTGCAATGACCACCATTTTATTCTCTAGGGTGTTAGAATACAAAATATATATAATGTTTGGGTGTTCTAATTAGAGGGAAGGAGATGGCAGTGAAAAAACACATTAGAATTGCTAGAACTGTTTTACTTGTAATGCCAATGCGATCGCGCGGCGGGGGTACACAGAGACACAAGATCCTGTGTCTCAGTGCGCCTCCCCCGCCGCGCCGGCCTCAATTACTGGCGGGCGCCAGGTCACAATTTCTTGTTGCAATTGCGACCGGGCGCCTGGATTTTGTCGAGCCCTGCTATAACTAAAGCTCTACATGACAGTCAGGGTTCTAGCATTTTAACAAGCACTGATTTAAAATGGCAAACTTAATTCTGGTCAAACACCAGTTAGAGGGGCTAACAATTATTTCATATCTTCTGGGAAATTATTGAGCTAAAATGTATTTGGCATCTGTAACCAATCTCTTCTAGTATCGTGGTAAATGGTTCAAGTGAGAAAATAACCCAGAAAAATAGTGCAGCCCTTAACCTCCTGACGCCAGCTGCATGCACATGTGCAGCTGCTCAGTGGTTGGGCCTTAATGCTGAGTGGACCTGTGTAATCTACTTGCTGTTCTGAGAGCGCACTCCCAGCACAGTAGCCAGCGGGGATTGGTAAGCCCCCTGATGCATACTTGCAATCGGGTGCTTTCTGATCATGTGACAGCCAATCACAACAGTCACATGACTCGAATGCCTGCCTCCCGGCCTTTAGAACTCTTAAAGGGACTGGAGGCCATCGACACAAAGGGGTTTAAGTACACCATCATGAGGGAGGTATGGGGTCTGCCACGGCTTGCCTCATGAGGACGCTAGCTGGTTGACTACTTCTGAATTAGAACAAACATGCTGTAAATGAGAGTAAAAGTGTCAGGATTTCTCTTCTGTTCCCCTGTGTGGAGGACAGGTACAAATCTGATCTGCCCATGAGTTCACATTTAGATTTTTTACTTTTTTCGAAAATCGTTTCAGAATAATATGACCTTATAAAATATGTGAATAACAAGCCATACCACAATACATGGTGTTCCCCAAAGAGAACCCATCGGTATAGAAATGCCGCTGCTGACTTCATGTTTTAGAATTGAAGTTCTGGGGTTGAAGTGGTTATCCTTGCCACACTGCTTTGTACATTACTGACCTGGGACATGCATCCTAGTGACGTTGGGATATGTCACCTGCAGTCCCTTTCCAGGTCAGCCACTTACTAAACTGTAAAACAACTATAAGGATGGTGGACTGGGAGTTTGCACCTTTTAGAAAGAATTCTTTGGCTGACACACACACACACACACACACACACACACACACACACACTTCTGTCCTGAAAGATTCCCATTTAAATGTTTATGCAGCTCATGGATTGGGCTGACTAGATCCTGATTCTCTATTAGTTGGTCAAGATTTGATTCCACAGATGATTGATGGTAATATTGCCTTGCTTGTGGGCTGGAGAAATGTAACAAATTCCATGTCTGTGTTTGCCTCCCCTCTTCTAATAACACTTGGTCCTGAAGCCTTATTTCATCTGCATTTGGCAAAGGGACCCAGTGCTAGGTAAGGCCACTTGAATTCTTGCAATAGATGCACGTGATTGGGCGGTATGGCTGCCTTGGCATTGGGAACATTGCAGAAAGTGAGCTGGCCATTTCAGAACATTTATTTTTTTCAACTGTCTTGGGACATAACCATGTAAGAACAAGTCTCATTAACCTTTAATTCATGTACTCCATTATTTTCCTGGCTTAGAAAGAATGATACCATTGAATGTGTGCCTTGCAACAGGTGCCGTTTTGTGGTTCTGCTGCTTATGCTTGCCATTTTCATATATTTGATTGACTGTCTTGCTGTTGCGAGCTGCTTTCCTTTATATGATGGTGACTGTGACTTGCAATGTATTGTGTTGCATTAGCATCTGTAAAATTCCATAGCGAAATCCCCGCTTTCATGTACCTAAATATTGCCATTAAAATGTATGCACTAACCTGTATAAATAAACTAGAGACTTCTCTATTTTTTTTAGCATTTGCTTCTGGCACCCTCTGATGTAGCTGGCTGGGGAATCTTCATCAAAGTCCCTGTGCAGAAGAATGAGTTCATCTCTGAATACTGTGGAGAGGTAAGCCAAGAACATCTCCACAAATACACAACATTGTAAAACTTGTACACATATGGGATGTGCGTAAGTTATTTAGCTTTTGTTGCAAGTTTCTGGAAAGAGAACTGCCTGTGTTACCCTTAGCAGTCAGTTTAACCACTTCAATACCTGGCACTTTCACCCTTTTCCTGCCCAGAACAATTTTCAGCTTTCAGTCCTGCCTCACTTTGAATGACAATTGCGCAGTCATGCAACACTGTACTTATATTAAAGTTTATTGTTTATTTTTTATATATATATATATATATATATATATATATATATATATATATATATATATATATATATATATATATATATATAAAAACTTTTTTTTAGACAAATCAAGCTTTCTTTTGGGCGCTGATAGACTGCACTGATGGGCGCTGATAGACTGCACTCATGATCATTGTAAACTTTGTGCTGACAGCCTTGTGGGTTATCGGCACCTCTTTTGCTCACACGTGAAAGGACTGACGATAACTGGCAAGTCTGTTTACATGTGATCAGCTGTGATTACCAGCTGATCACATGGTAAAGGGCCACTGTGAGTGTCCCTTTTACACGATCTGTGATCAGCTGTGTCTGAAGGACACAGCAGTCAGAGAGCATGCCGATGTGCGCACCAGAGAAGGGGGTTCTGGGAGGACATCTATTGACACCCTCAGAACTATAGCACCCCTCTCTAGCCATCTTTTGGCTGTAGCGGGGTACTTAAGTGGTTAATAATTCTTTCTGTCTAATTGATGATCTGCTACTCTGGGCAGTGCAGATCTTTGTATGCTACACAATGGCATAATCATCGGATGAATGGAAAACATCAGGTAAATTAAGTTTATGAGTAACTGGTCTCATGAGACGGGCCTAAATGGGTACGGTATAGAGGCTCAACACTAATTTGGGATAAATCTTTCTAGAGAATCTTTGTTTACAACAGAAGCAGGGCTTTTATGGTGCCGTGGTTAATCCAAACTGTTACAGTTAAAAGTACAATCCGCTTATTAAAATGTATAGATTCTAAAGAATCCATCCACCTTTATACATCTACATCCATAGATAAACTAGTCTTTTTCTACTAATGAGGCTGCTTTGCCTGCTAAGCTTTCCTTTTGGCATTAAGGTGAAGCCGCTAAAACCAAAACTATAATTGTTTTTGTAAACTATTTTTTTATGTTTAAAAACGTAGACTTTTTTTTTTAATAACTTGTATAAAATGTTAATTTTACACACGAATAATAACACTTGGGCTGCTGTATTTTTCAGAGATCCCACCTAAAACTACTTGGGGACACGGGGTAAAATAGGGCTTCTTGTTAGGATCTCTACTAAAGCCAAGCACTACCTTCTTCATTTGGCTGCAGCATCTATCTCAAAATAACCCATACAGGCAGGAAAGTGCATCCACCTCTGACTTTTTCAGCTATGTGCATTGTGAATAGGGCTGAATAGCAGATTTATATTTTTTAGTCTTGGGCATAAATTAAGAAAATCTACACCAAATGCTATATATTCTCTTTGCTACAACTACCTATTGCCACAATAGCTGTGGGTCAGGCGCTTGCTTCCCTTAGTGGAGTGCATTCACACTGCTTTAATCATAAATTAGATTCATATATTCGATTCCTATATTGTGTGAAATGAAGGTCTAAAGGAGCTTATAGTTCTTTGCAACAAATCACTTGTTCTGACATTTTCTACTAAGAAAGGTGAAAGTAAGAGCTCATTGGTTGCTAGGAGGTAAATCTACTCAGTATTTGGCCCTTAGTGAGTGCAATGTGCGGACTTGATGCTATTATATAAATAGACAAAGTGAAAAAATGTAAAGCCAGCTGAGTAAGATTGAAATCTTCAGCTTTGCTTCTGCATGCAGTACTTAAAGCTGACCTTCACCCTAATTGTGAAGTTGTCCTCCCCCTCCCTCTCTTAGCAATGGAAAGTCTTTCTTTTTTTTTTCTCCCTTAAGAATTTACTTGTGCTGCGAGGCAGCATGTCTGCTCTGCTCACCTAGGCGAGACTTTTACCACTCCTGGCGTGTGCGCAGGTGATGTGCCACAGGGCTGTAATCCTGAGAGCCCTGCGGCACAACTGCGCAAGTGCCGGGGTACCTGTGCACATGCAGGGTTTGCCAAACACATGCAAAGACCACTAAATGGGAAAGCTGGAGAATTTCCCATTCTTCTGCCGTGCGCAGCATTTTCATGGCATGTATGCTGATGGGCTCTCCCAGGACCTGGAGGCTAAGTGAGTAGAATACTGAGCTAGAAATGTGGAAGAGATCACGGGTTATATGTATTAGGTGAATTACTCTATTACCTTGTCAAACACTGGTTAGTTATAATTAGCATAATGCAGTGTATTGCTTTTCTGATCTTCAAGCAGACAATGGATTAGAAAGCTTTCGTATCTTCATGCATAGAATGCAGGAAGATAAAAAAAAATATTTAAGTGTAGAAGCCTCCCCAGCACCCCAAATACTTACCTGAGCCCCATCTCTGTCCAGCAATGTCCACGTTTTCCTTGGCCAATTGAGAGACAGCAGCCACGCCATTTGCTCCCCGCAGCTGTCAGTCAGTTAGCCAATCAGGAGAGAGAGAGGACGGGTCGAACGGCAGCTCCATGTCTGAACAGACACAGGGAGCTGCAGCTCGGCTCGGATGCCCCCTATAGCAAGCTGCTTGCTGAGGGGGCACTCGACAGGAGAGCTGAAGATGGACCTGAGAAGAGAAGGATTCCGTCTGCCCTGCGCAAGACCACCGCACAGAGCAGGTAAATATAACATGTTTGTTATTACAAAAAGAAAACAAAAACAAGACTTTCCAATCCCTTTAATGTTATGTATCACAAATGGTGTACAAATAAAGTGGAATATTTTGATATATATAATATAATTTTTTTTAACAGTATAATAAAAGTTGTCTTCGTACCGCTTGGGTTGGTGAAGCGCATCACTCCCACAGGATTAAACTAGAAATGTCTATATAGTTGTACTGTATATTTTCAGTTAGGTGTTCATGTCTATATGCTGTATTCCACAGATCATATCTCAGGATGAAGCAGACCGAAGAGGGAAAGTGTATGACAAATACATGTGCAGCTTTCTCTTCAACTTGAATAATGGTAAGCTTGACAAGACCTCTAAGTCACAAGGTTGTGGAACAATGTTTGCCACTTAGTACTGTTTTAGGATGTTGCTGGATTTTGTTCCACTCCTAACTAGGAACCGTGTGATTCAGAATATAGCAGTATGGAGAATAACAATGGAAATGCCCAACCTCATCTAACAAAATGGAGAGGCCGATCGGAAGCAAATTCTAGTCTTTTAACTGTGCATTTAGCTTGCCAGGACAGCAGACTGTTAGAAATGATCTGCCCGCAGTAGAGAATAATTGGAATAGTCAATTCTTCTTTAGAAAGAAGTGTGACTTGCACTTTCCTTTTAACTAGTTAAAGTCTTTAGACATGCTACAGACGTCCAAAAAAACATCATCATAACACACAGGAAGTGTGTAGCACATTCAGTCTTCCTGCCCTGCTGCCAAGGAGTCTCTCCCACTATACAGCAATTCTCGGCTCTGATTAATCAAAGCTGGAGTTGCTGTGCTGGTTAAAAAAAAAAAAAGTTTGAATCAGTGTTTATGCAATATAGAAAGATACAAAGTAACATTATTACTTTTAGATCTCTTCTGATTATTCATCTGCAGATCAAAAGAATTAACTTCGATCAGCAACCAGGCAACACTTTTTATAAAAAATAAGAAGTTCCACTGCTTTAGCCCCTAATAACCTTTTTATTTACTCTAATCGGCCCTTATTACAGTTTTGTTTATGTTTACATACCCTGGCAGAATGTTCACTCATGGTTAGTGTTTGGCTGAAGCCATTTATTATCAATCAACTGTGTTTACTCTTTTTAAATTATAATCACAACAGAAACTACCCAAATGACCCTGATCAAAAGTTTACATACCCTGGTGATTTTGGCCTGAATAAACGGGTCCATTGCAGTATTGTAAAAATGATTCTGGTTGACACAAAGGGGTTTGAATGGATATTAAAGGTAACCATCCTCACCTGTGATATGTTTGCTTGTAATTAGTGTGTGTATAAAAGGTCAATGAGTTTCTGGACTCCTGACAGACCCTTGCATCTTTCATCCAGTGCTGCACTGACGTTTCTGGATTCTGAGTCATGGGGAAAGCAAATGAATTGTCCAATGATCTGTGGGAAAAGGTAGTTGAACTGTATAAAACAGGAAAGGGATATAAAAAGACATCCAAGGAATTGAGAATGCAGTGTTGAATCAGCAGTCTCCAATCAAGAAGTGGAAAATTAGGGGTTCTGTTGAAACCAAACCACGATCAGGTAGACCAACTAAAATTTCAGCTACAACTGCCAGAATTTTTTTTGTGGTGCAGAGAAAAACCCACAAATAACTTTAGGTGAAATACAGGACTTTGAAAACGTGGTGTGGCTGTTTCAAGATGCACAATAAGGAGACACTTGAAGAAAGATGGGCAGCATGGTAGAGTCACCAGAAGAAAGTCATTACTTCGCAAATGCCACAAAGTATCCCACAATACACCAAACAGCACAGAGACAAACCTCAAACCTTCTGGCACAAAGTCATTTGGAGTGATGAGACCAACATTTCGCTTTTTGGCCACAACCATAAACCCTACATTTGGAGAGCAGTCAACAAGGCCTATGATGAAAGGTACACCATTCCTACTGTGAAACACGGAGGTGGATCGCTGATGTTTTGGGGGGGTGTGAGCTACAAAGGCACAGGAAATTTGGTCAAAATTGATTGTAAGATGAATTCAGTATGTTATCAAAAAATGCTGGAAGAACATTTGCATTCATCATCCAGGAAGCTGCGCATGGGACGTACTTGGACATTCCAACATGACAATGCTCCCAAACACAAGGCCAAGTCGCCCTGTCATTGGCTACAGCAGAATAAAGTGAAGGTTCTGGAGTGGCCTTCTCAATCTCCTTACTTCAATATCATTGAGACACTCTGGGGAGATCTCAAACGTGCAGTTCATGCAAGACAGACCAAGAATTTACAGGAACTGGAAGATTTTTGCTAAGAGGAATGGGCAGCTTTACCATCTGAGAAGATAAAGAGTCTCATCCACAAATACCACAAAAGACTTCAAGCTATCATTGATGTTAAAGGGGGCAATACACGGTATTAAGAACTGGGGTATGTAAACTTTTGATCAGGGCCATTTGGGTAGTTTCCATTGCCATTATGATTTAAAAAGAGTAAATGATTGATAATAAATGGCTTCAGCCAAACGCTAAACATGGTTGAAAGAAAACATTTTGTGTTATTCATATTCTCTGAAAAATGGCCAAGAAATCATAAATTTTTGAGCACAACTGTACCTCTCTATTTTCCGTCGCGGTTCAGTTATTTCTCTGCAATTTTTTGGGGTTTGTTTTATTTTATTAAGCATAATATACATTTTTTTGTTAATTTTTACACATTTAACCTATATTTACACATTTAAAACATTTGTATCTAACTCTGCAATGCTTTGTACCAGAATCAAAGGCCCCTTTCCCACGTGCGGACCGTATGTCCGTATTTCATCCATCCGTTTTCGGATGAAATACGGACATACATGTATCCCTATGGGATAGCGGGTGCCAGCGGATGAACATCCACTGACACCGAATCTCATCGGTCCCGCTATGGTACGATTTTGCAGATCGGGGTGAACACGGGCAACCGGTCTGTGTTCATCCGATTCCCCCCCCAGAGAGGAGAGTGGAGGTCTGGCAGGGCGGTCCCGTCACCTCCCTGTCATCTGTCGGCTCGCTGAGCAAGCGGATGAGAAAGGTACGGATCCTCACGGGATCCGTACGTGTGAAAAGGGCCTTGGTGTCGTTTTTAAACTGAACAATTTACAGAATAAAATGTATACTTGTAATCTGCCGTAGTTTTTAAGATAAGGGCCCTTTCAGACGTGTGGACCATATGTCCGCTTTTTTATCCACCCGTTTGCGGATAAAAAAGGGACATACATTGGTCCCTATGTGATTGCGAGTGTCAGCGGATAAACATCCGCTGACACCCGTAATCGCCCGCCTCCGCAAAGATCCACCCTGTCAGCCGCCGGCTCATCGGGGATATACGGAGCGATCCCCGCTGAGCTTACGGACACACAGAGGCCGATCATTACTGATCCGCCCCGTGTGAAAGGGCCCTAACACTGATCAAAAATGGTGCATTTTCAAGACATCACAAAAAAATCCTTGTTTCGCCCAAAAACAAACAAACACTATATGTATTACTTTATCTTAAAGTGGTTGTAAACCTCTGACATGAAATATGAACAAAGCATAGCCGTTTTTAGTGTGTACTTGTAGAGAAGAGAAGACTGCAGATATGTAGGTGGATTTCTTTCATCTCTGTGTATCACCTGAGGTCAGCTATTTCACTGGGTGTATGGAGGGGTTTCCAACCACTTTGGGCAATGAAAAAGTTATTACTGAATAAACAGGTCCATGGCAGTATTGTAAAAATGATTCTGGTTCATAGGTGGTAACATTTGAGAGAGGGGATGTGGATAACTTGAAATTTGCTCAGGTGGAGGTGACTGGAGTCGGCACAGCATCTTCACCAAATGCAGTATACTGTTGTGCTGTAATTGTCTAGAAATGAAGCTTCTCACATCCATCTCTTGGCCTCAGCAAACCTCTTGGAGATGTTGTAGTAAATTGGCCAGTGGGTCACAAAGCAACTTCTGTTTTATGTTTTCGTGTTCTGTATGTAGAAATGTCAGTAATGTTCCTGTGCAATCTTCATTTTTATTCCCCTTTTAGATTTTGTAGTTGATGCAACGCGCAAAGGAAACAAAATTCGCTTTGCAAATCATTCTGTGAATCCAAACTGCTATGCAAAAGGTATGTGGTGAAGTATGTTGGTCTTGAAGGGTCTGTTATGTGCACAATGCTAAGATGTGTTTCCTATACCAGGGTCAGACAGGACAGTGTGGCTCCTCTGTTTTCCCCCAAATCCATATACAAGCAAATTGTCCGCAGCATTACATGGAAATTGTTTATTCTTTTATAGTCATAAATGTGTCAAACTTAAAGTATATGTATGGCCAAAACATTTGTTTTATATGGAACAGGGAGGGGTAGAACCCCTCAAGTTTTATTACTACCTGGGTCCTGTTAGCTAGATTTACCCTCTGTTTGATTCTCAGTGATAATGGTCATCAGGAAAAAGTTGTGGGAACTCCTTACATTTTATAGTTGTGACCAGAACAAAAAGCAAGGGTAAATCTTCCATTGGGAGCACCTATTTAGATGAGACCTGTCCAAGAGTGGAATTCCTATTGTTTTCACAACACTTTTCTGGGACAGAAGGGGCTAAGAAAAAAAAGTAAAGTTGCAAAAGTCTAAGGCCTCTTTCACGCTAAACGGACTCCGTTGCAACGGAATCCGCCAGCTCAGCGGGAGATCTCTCCGCTGAGCCGGCGGATGACAAGTCTGTCTCTGCTCACTGAGTGGGGAGGGGCTTGTGCAGCGCGGCTTTCTCCCATGGAGAGATCTGATGAAAATGAACAGCATGTCTGTTTTCATCAGATCTCATCCGATCCGCCCCGCCCCGCCGTGGACAGATGGGGACGTATCGCCATCCGTCTGATTTTGGCGGGTCGGATGTCAGCGGACATGTCTCCGCTGGCATCCAATGCTCCATAGGATTGCATGGAGTGGCCGTTCAGGTCCGCCGACAAAACTGACAGGTGGACCTGAACAGTCCAACCGTGTGAAAGGGGCCTAAGCCATTCCAAAAAAAAAATCAAAGTTTTTACAAAACAAAACTTAAATGATCCTAATAATACGTATTGATGTTCTGCAGTTTGTTTGTAGTTGTAGAAGTACACCTATTAGATTTTAAGCTCTCATGAGCAGGGCTCTCCTAACCCTCTTGTAATGTAACTTTACTGTCTCCCTTTACATTGTAAAATGTTTTATTATTTTTTGGCAATAACCTGGTGTAGGTGGATTTCTGCCAGTCACTAGCTGTGCCCCACCCTCCAGCCTGTGTCTTGGAATAACAGGGAGGTGAAGCCTCCCTCAATCAAGATGCAATCCCTCATCCCCCATTGTGTTTAGCTGGTTGGTGGACATGGAGGAGGGTGGGAGTGGGCTGACCTTTACCACTGTGTATACACCCACATGTGACTCTCTAGTGACATGTTCTGTTCAGATGTGATAGGAAGGAAATGCTCACGGTAGGAAATACACTGAAAACTGAGCATGTGCACTATGTGCCAACACTGCTCTGCAAAATCCTTAACTGCAGTGGGGACATGGACAGGAGGGGGAAACCAAGATGAGGATTTTATGATGTGGGTATAGTGACACTTTAACTCGGGTACATTGTAGAAGCAAAGAAATGTGTGCTGACAAATGCGAGTGGTTTACCTGATTGAAGATCTTTTTTTTCTGTTTCAGTAATGATGGTGAACGGTGACCACAGAATAGGAATTTTTGCAAAAAGAGCAATCCAGACAGGTGAAGAACTGTTCTTTGACTATAGGTATGTATGGCATTTAGAGAATGGTTAAAACTGTTACCTTTTTTTCAAGAAAATAAATAAGCAGTCTTGTAACTTCAGACACGTTGGAACTATTGTAATTGGAACACTGTACTCTTTTTAGGTCCCATTCACACTGACAGACCAATTGGGTCTATGGGAAAAACTGACAGGTGGACCCGATCAGACCACGCATTGCTCTATATGGAGCAGCGGATGTCAATGAACATGTGTCAGTTGACACCCGCTGACATCTGATCCATTCCCGTCGGCTAAAACAGATTCGGATCGCATGGCAGTCAGTTGGAAATGGACAGATGGTCCGTTTCTATCCGAAAACCCCATAGAGGACAGCAGGCTGTGTCTACTCTGCATCAGCAGAGTGTACACCGATTGTAATCCACCTGCTCAGGGTTTAGCGGAGCGATCCTCATTGTGAAAGGGGCTTTATGCCAACGCAAAACCCATCAACCAGTGATAATTGATTGACTCACTTGCCTCTTGCTAATATTTAAAGTGAGTCTGTGGTTTGCCCATGCAGGGAAAGCTTTAGGTTTACTCTAATCCAGAGCTTGACAAATGCAAATCATTACCTTTTCTTAACTCTTACAATGCATGGGTACACCCCTGACTGATGGCATGGTCTAAACTTGGCTTGCGAACAGCTTAACATCCAAAACTGGTGTACTTGAGAGGGCTGTTGGTCTCCCATGACTATCCTAATCCCCAGACACTACAGACATGGTTTATGCACATTGTGGTGCTATGTAGAGGGGGGAAAAAAGCATACTGTGCCCATGAATTTTTTAACCCCTGGGTGTAGTATTTATGAACCCCTGAAGGAAGAACCTTAAGATTGTGGTTGTAAATAATGGATTATTCTAGTTATTGCATTTTGTTCTTACTGTGACTAGTATATACCTGAAGAAGAAAGGTTTCCTTGCTGAAACTTCAGACTCTTTAGTGAGACATCCAGGATGCAGGCCGGTAGGTCTAAGAAATCTTCCTGTTTACTGCACAGAGTTGTGTGTTGGGAATTCTAGAGTTACCTTGATATTTGTTGCATTCTTGTCTCAGAGTTTTGGCATGTCTGTTTTTCTTAGAATTGCAAATTGAATTTTTGTCTTTTTGTTTTTGTTTCAGATATAGTCAAGCTGATGCTCTGAAATATGTGGGTATTGAGAGAGAAATGGAAATCCCTTGATTCACCAGCTACCTCCTCTTACAACCCATGCCTTACCTTCTTCAGGAATTTCTAATACTGGCTCAATTTTAGCTACAAGAAAAAAATGAGTTGAAGTTCTGAATTTACTGAGTACTGTACAAGTAATTTATAGTGAAATCAAAAGAAGATCCATTATGCTTTTTTTGCCAGCTGCAAAACATTTTGTACTGATGAACTTTTGGCAATAATGTATTGTGGTACATCTCCCACCTCAAATAAAATATACTTGAACTTCTTTATCTTCTGTGCGCCTGAATTTATTGAATTTATATACTGATTGGCTGTTTGAAATGTTAAGGTTTAAGAGCAATTGTACAAGCAGCCCTCCTTTCACATTATAATGCAAAAGCTCCCAATTGAAATAAAAAAGAATCGCTGTATCCAAGTCACTTTATTTTGTACAGGGTGAATTCTCCTGCTTGAAGTGACTTGAGAGCCTTGTGCTAGAACTTCTTTACCACTTACCGACCCGCTGACAATAACTATAGTGCGAATTGGCGTCAGCTGCGTACTGGTACGTTACTTTTTCTTAAACTTTGTTGTGGGGTTTGTTTGTTTGTTTTTAATTTCTACTGGATTTTTTATTTTTTTTTGCTATATTAAATCCCACCAAAAGAAAACCAAATTATATAAATTTAATTTGCGTATTGTGTTGCATTACCATTTAAAAGTAGCTCAGTGCTAGTTGGTTTGGGGGCGTGGCCTGACGGTACATGGAGTAGGCCCCTTTTCAGGGAGCTCCGGCCATTGATCCTGTAATCCGACGCATCCTGTCCTCCACAGACCATATCTCGTTCCCCTGCTTACCTGTCCAGGAGCCCCGGGCACCATGTCGCCGCCCATCGCAGAAATCCACTGCGGCGAAGCTGGCACAATACCGTCACCAAGACTTGGCGGCGCGGTAAAGGAAGGTGAGGAGAGACCGGCGGGTGACACAGCCAAGCTTCTGGAGGCAATAACACTCTGCCGCACCTCTCTGGCCACGCAGATTGGGGAGGTTAAGGTGGACACCTCCCTCTTTAGGCAGGACTTGCATAACCTCCGAGACCGAGTGACGACCGCGGAGACCCGCCTGAACGATGTAGAGGACGCCCTCCCACCATTGCTGACCGCATGCAGCAGCAGATTCAGCAGCTGTTCTCCAAGCAGGATGAGATGGAGAACAGGCTGCGGAGGTGCAACCTGCGATTGATCGGCCTTCTAGAGGGAGCGGAGGGCAAGGATCCCACAACGTTCCTTGAACAACTCCTTATCACTTCATATGGGTGAGAGGCCTTCTCCCCCATGCTGGCGGTGGAGAGGGCCCACTGCATGCCGGCCAGGCCACCGCCGCAGTGAGCTCCTTCGCGCACATTCATAGCGAAAATGCTCAACTATAAGGACCGAGATGCGGCCCTCAGAATGTCGAGGATGAAGGGGAACATTGCCTTTGGAAATGTCAAAATTGCCTTGTTTCCAGATTATTCAGCTGAGATCCAGCGCCGTCGTAGGTTGCGTGTCCATAACTACAATAATGGCATGCTCTTTCCCGCCCGGCTCAGAGTGGAACACGATGGGAAAGTGTCCTGCTTTGAAAACCCTGAAGACGCAATCTCCTGGCTAGAGCGCCCGGCGGGCCCGGGGAACTGTGAGTATGGTATTTGACGCTCTCTTTTGCACAGACTGCATACCAACCCAGCTTTGCAGAATGGCGTGGCCAAACGAACTGTTGTTCCTTTAGGGACTTTTGCCCATACTACCACATGTTGGGGGTTTTCTTCGTTGTGGACTTTATCTGGGCCTACTGCTCTGTTGCCACACTATGCCAGTTTAACCGGCCTGCAGAAGCACACCTGGTCTTGTGGAACACTGTTTGACTGTACTTCTAGTCATACTCCTTGAGCCCTAAGGGAGGCTCATTTTATATCCTGAGCTACAAGGGTAGCGGGAGCCTTGGGACACCAGCAGTCCTACAGATTTAATGTACAGTGCAGTGAGACTTTTCCCCCTGTGTATCCTGGAACCATAGGCAAGCTCATCAGGGACATAGAGGGGTTACGTCCATAGGCGCGCATGCACACACCCTGGGACTTGGTATTCTACCTAATGTGTTCTTCTGGTTCTGTGATAGTGTCCAGCGGGGTTGTGGGTGGGCAGGGACTCTGCTGGCTTATGGTTTATTTCCCTCCTCATGTTACAGGTTACCTTCTCTAGTTCTTCCGGGATGGCAGCACATATTTGGTTTTGGGATGATGCCTGCATCAGTTTGGAAGGGAGGGGGGAATTAATGTTAATGGATGCAATGGTGTATACCAGGGATATGCAATTAGCGGACCTCCAGCTGTTGCAGAACTACAAGTCCCATGAGGCATAGCAAGACTCTGACAGCCACAAGCATGACACCCAGAGGCATGATGGGACTTGTAGTTTTGCAACAGCTGGAGGTCCGCTAATTGCATATCCCTGATGTATACTATAAGTCAAATACTGGTTATACAGAATTGTTTTGTGTCATGTTGGTACTTAACTGGTGGGCTACATTTCTTATTGCTGAGGATCTACGCTCCATGGTTCATCACCAATATATTGTGGGAAGGTTGTTCTAAAACCCCTATAACATGGCGTCCCTAAAATTCCTCACATGGAATGTGAGAGGGCTGTGTGACAAAATCAAATGCACAGCTGCTTTCACCTTCTTGAAAAAAACAAAGGGTGGATGTGATGGAGTTGGTAGAGACTCATGTGGAGGGGAGGTTGCAGATGGCTCTGAAGCGTCCTTGGGCCGGATGAGCGTACCATTTTTTTTTTTTTTTTTTAAGTGTATTTTGTTTGTGTACTCGAGAGAGGAGCCGGACTGCAGGAGTTGGGAGTAGGCAGGCCTCCCCCAGAGGCAATCTGCCACCTTTCTCCATGCCCCGGGTGGCAATGGCAGGTGTGTGAGGGGGTCCTCCCACACAGCCCGCCCTACATGCTCCGCTTTGAAGCCCAACGGGGCAGAGGGACTCCCTATAAGGGAGTGAGAGGATTAGCCCGCTCAACCAGCCCCGTTAGTCCTTCGCCTCTCTTTTTAGAGACCGCGTGGTCAAAGTGCGTGATGTTAACCCAATTTCGAGTGCGTGTAAGTGTGGTGGTTTTTGTGGGAGGGGGGTGGGCGTACTAAGCGCAGGCTTACCTCGCATAGCACACCCACCGGGAGCCGGGCTGAGACCACCAAACTCAATTCACATGTAGCCGAGACCGGGATCCGAATCCCTAGCTGCAGAGGTGAGTGGCTTGTCAGCGCAGTGCCAATCGCGTTGAGCCACCGCAGCTCTACATGAGCGTACCATTTGACTCATGCCAAGTCGGTTCAATTTGAACTAGGCAAGATCTCTACCGACTCACAAGGCAGGTATGCGTTTCTATCTGCGAAAGTGTATGGAGAACCACTCCTTATCCTAGCATTTTATGTCCCACCTCCTTTTAGTGTCTCCATAATCCTGGAAGGCTTATCATTTATGGCAAAATACCCCACTACACAGGCGGAGTGGTTAGGGGACTTTAATACCGTACTAAACACCACTTTGGACAAACTACACACTTCCCAGTTGACAGCAAGCCCTGCTAGGGACACTAGGTTCTATGAACTGATTTACTCCTTCCATCTTATTGACAACTGGCAATATAGGAACCCCCTTGCCAAGGCTTATTCCTGCTTCTCTTCCACCTATAGATCAATGTCTAGAATTGACTTCATTCTCATTTCTCAGGGTCTCACGCCCAGACTGTTAGACACATCCTTTGTCCCCAGACTACTGTCAGACCATAGCCCTTACTGGGTCACCTTGAGTGTTCTCCTTGATAGGCCGCCACGGGCGTGGCGCCTAAACCCGTTCTGGCTCTCATTATTACTGGAGGGAGATGAGCTCACAGAGGAGTGGAGGAAATTCTTTGCAGATAATGATCACTCTGCAACCCCTTCAGCGGTCTGGGACTCCTTCAAGCTCCATGCCCGTGCACACTTGATCTCCTACAGCAACAAAATGAAGACAGACTCAGTGGGGGTGTTTGAAAGGGCGGTGACGGAGCTGTCTGCAACGGAGCGGGCCTATGTAACTGACCCCTCCTTGTCCAATGCAAACTCTCTCAAGCTTCAGACTACAGTGGTGAATCAATTACAATTTAAAAGAGCTAGACAAAAACTTCCGCAAAAGATGTTTGAACATGGAGAAAAGGCTGGTAAACTGCTGGCGTACCTGGTTCACAGTGATGACAGACCCCCAGTGGTCATTACTCTGCACGGTTCAGGGGGAGACCAGATCATGGACCCGCCTACGGTAACCTCTAAATTAAAAAAAAAAAAAAATTCTCAGACCTTTATAAATCCGCAACCCCTGCTGACAGTCAACCTATGACCCTCTCTTTAGACAATGTCTCTTTTCCACAACTAATGGAAGAACAGGTTTCCCTCCTTGAGGCACCCCTCACCACAGATGCAATAACGAAGGCGAGTTTCGCCAGATCTAAATCCCCCGGCTCGAATGGGCTGCTTATTAGCGTTTTACTCCCATTTCAGTGAGGTACTCACCCCCAAATTACTTGCCCTTTACAATGACCTATTTAAGAGTGCGACACTGCCGCAGTCCATGCGAGAAGCCACTCTAGTTTTCATACCTAAACCTGGAAAAGATCCAGGATACCCAGAGTCCTATCGCCCCATATCACTGTTGCAAGTGGATGTCAAAATTCTGGCTAAGATCCTCTCCCTCTATCAAGTTATACTTTCACTCATACATCCAGACCAGGCTGGCTTCATGCCTGACCGCAACACCTCTTCCAACCTCCGAAAACTGTTCATTAATATACAGGCGATGCATGATACGGTGGGGACGCGAGTAGTGGCGACGATCGACACCGCAAAGCGCTCGACTCAGTGGAGTGGAGATGCTTGGAGTGCTATGGATTTGGTCCAAATTTTATTAGATGGACTTGACTACTTTATCAAGTGCCGACTGCCAAGGTGGTGGCGAACGGTTGTCCCTCATCAGTGTTTGACCTCAGTAGAGGCACAATACTTGGCTGCGGAACCCTTAGCCATGGCTATTTGAGCAGATCCAGAGATCAGGGGAACGAGTCTGGGGTCCCTGACGGAAACAATGTGTCTATGCGGATGACACGCTACTCGGGTCCCTCCCTACGTCGAGCCCTTCAAACAATTGAGCAGTTTGGGCACTTCTCTGGCCTAAAGATTAATTGGAGTAAGTCCCAGATCTTATCACTCGATAGCTTCCCCCCTTCAGAGTCCCAAGCCAACTTGCCACTACAAAGAGCTGAGGCCATAAAATATCTGGGGGTATGCATATCTAGAACCCCTGCAGACTACATAGCCCTAAACATTGAACCCCTCTTTTCCTTAATTAAGACTAAACTCTGTGCGTAGAGCCGTTTACCGTTGGGGATCTGGGGTCGAGTTAATCTTGTAAAAATTATTCTCTTGCCCAAGGTCCTTTATGTCCTCTGGCACTCCCCAATCTATCTTCCTTTAAAATACTTCAAGGCCCTGGAAGCCCTTCTTAAACCATTCGTATGGGGAAACAATGGGCACAAACTTTCTTGCCAGTCACTCAAAAACTCGACACATGGGGGGCTTTGCCAGACTTCAACCATTGTTACATAGCGACTCAGCTTTCCCAGTTGTTTCATATTGACAAAGCTGACAGCGAACGTTTTAGACTTCCATTATGTCCAAGGTGGGCACAGCGAACCACTGTACGCAATAGTGCTGGGGACAGGCAGTGCAGGTTTGGAGGGCGACACAAAGTCCCTTCTGTATCATTGGAGACGCATATGGGGTCTAGCTTTCTCTAAACAGGGAATCCCAGCTCACAATGACTACACGCCTTTGTGGTATAACAAGCGCCTATTAGAATTTAGACGCATCCAGAACCCAGAGATCTGGAGCTCTCCGGGTATATATTACTTGCACCATCTGTTGTCTGACGGGGTTCTCAAGACCTTTAATGCACTCAGGGATGAGATCTCGCTCCAGAATCACATGTTCTTTCGCTTCCTCCAGATACGTCAGGCGCAGTTCCAGCAGTCACTCCCGCAGCCTACCCCTAATTATGGCCATAGTCAGGAGCACGGATCCAAAGGGTCTGATCTCTTTTTTTTTTACTCCGTTGTCCACACCTATGTCCAGCAAAATGGCATACGATTTGAAACCCCGATGGGACAGGGAGGTGGGTCCACTTAAGAACGAGGAGTGGGAGGAGGCGTTGGAGACGTGTAGGGAGGTATCCCCCAGACAGGTTGACCCAGATTTACATTACACATAGGGCGTATCTTACCCTTCTTAGAGTGGCCAGGTACAAGAGAAATCAATCTACCTGTGCCCAGGGTGTGGAGTGGAAATGGGCAAGTTTTTTCACCTTTTGTGGGCTTGCCCCAAGATTCATGGTTTTTAGGCTCAGGTGGTGACTTTTTTTTACATGACAACATGGGTTCCCCCTTAGCCCTGGACCCAAAATAGTGCCTTCTGGGGATTTTCCCCGACGTCTTAGACAAACGCACTAAAATATTCCTACAAGAGACGTTATTTTCAGCCAGGAAATGGAAATCAATACGACCATGCCATACAAAAAATGCATTTATATCAATAGAGGGTGTCCAGCTAAACATAACAAGATATGAGATAGGTGGTTGCGGGACCTTGATATTTGCACATGCATGTCGATTGTACCCAGATTGATATTCCAATAAAGACTTTTGTTTAACCACAAAAGTAGCTCAGTGCTGAATTGGCCAAAAAAATTCCCTGGTCATGAAGGGGGGTAAAATCTTCTGGTGGTTAATTCAGAACTCCAGGCAAAACGGTTTAAGGCACCAATGCATCCTCCCTACCCCCCTCTCATGCTTTTTGCAGAAACGCAGGACATTTATTTTTAAAATGGGTTTCTATGGAACACATTCACATCAATGCGCTTTCGTGCCTGTGCCTTTTTGGAAAGGGTCAGGGACTTTTTTTTTTGCAGAATTTTGCATGTAATATACTTCAATGGACCTGCATCCGACACGCAAGTACTGTTTTTTTCCCTGCGATTTTTTATTTTTTTTTGCTTTAGATTCATTGTATATAGCTGGTTGCTATGTCCTTGACAACAGACGAGTCTTGCCTTTGGTCTGGTATGGGGTTTGAGGGGAATCCCTATGCCAAAAAAATGCTTTAAAAAGCGGCATGGGGTCCCCCAAAATCCATACCAGGCCTTTATCCAAATGCGCAGCCTAGTAAGCGAACACATCCCTTCCCCTTTGAACCATACCAATACCCTCACCATGTGGTTGGGGGGGGGGGGGGTGAGGGTGTTCCCATAAGGGCAACTGCCTCTTCCCCACAACCTTGGGCTGTGGTTGTGGGGGGGATCTGTGGGCAGGGGACTTGTCAGAATATGGAAGCCCCCTTAACAATGGGGGGATCTTCAGATCCTGCCCCCCTATGTAAATGAGTATGGGGTACATTGTACTCTTACCCGTTTACCCCAAAAAAAAAGTAGTGTAGTGAGACAAAATACTGTTTGACAAGTCCTTTATTAAAAATGTCCTCTTACTCCGCTACCAACCCCAAACTGTTTGAAAAAAAAAAAAAAACTCCTGATGCTGGCTCCCGCTGTTCTGTCCGCTCCAAAGTCTGACATTCCTCATATAACTCCAAATGAGTGGGGGTAGTTAGTGGCCATCAGGTGAAGTCATCTGGAGACCCCACGCCCTTGTGATGTCACAGACTCATCAAGCCCTGGGTGGTGATGGCACAAGGGGCAGTGTTTCCAGATACATTTCTTATATTAATATTGGGTGATGTAAGACGTGGGAGCTAGCGTTGGAGGAGGATCGCTTTTTTTTTTTTACAGCATTGCAGAGTAAGATGAGGCATTTTATTGTTCTGCTCAAAAATTCATACCAAACGTAAGGGTCTGATATGGGGGGGAGGGGCGACAACTCCACGCCATCTTTTTTTCTTTCTTGAATTTGTTTTAGCCAGCCAATGCTTTTTTCTTTTTCTTTTTTTAAAACATGACAGCTGATGACTCATTCGGTAAGGACGTGGCAGTTGGCTACATACAGTAATTGTAAAGCAAAAAAACACCAACAAAAAGCAACTTGCTTAGATGTGAAGAAAGCCTAAGGGTAGAAGTTCTGTCCTTTTTTTTTATTTTATTATTATTTTTTTGCCGTTTGCCAACATAGTGTGTACAAGGAGTATTAAAAAAAAAAAAAAAAAAAAAACTTCAGTGACTCCTTTTATGTGTACTTTTGGTCCAGGTCAATTTCAAGACTGCTGACGACTAACATTTTTCAGGAAATCATTAGAAATAACATGCAATCTAATGCCTTGTTTCCACTGCACGGATCGGTTCGGGTCAGAAAGAATGGAGCAGTTAGAATGGGACCGGTCTATTCTGCAGAGCATTTCCACTGCAAATCGGACCATCCGGGACCATGCAAGGTTTAGAAAAAAAGCCTAGCACGTCCACCAATCAGTGAGATGTATTTGTAGGTCCGCCCTAATGGAACCGTTCCATTCTCTATGGCCCCACATCTGAAGCAGGACCCAGAATGGTCCAGGACGGTTCGCTTTTATGGCATGCTTTCATAATGGAAACACCCAAAAAAGCGTACCGAACCGATCCGCTCAGTGGAAACGAGGCATAAGCGACACTGAGACAGAATTTTTCTATACTGGAATCCGGGGGGCAGTTCACTGTGTAGGGCCTGCCTTAGAGACATGCTGGGTGGGAGGAAGGCTTATATAGGGGCTGGCTTACAAGTTTTCTCTTTGCAAGATGGTTCAGGACCATGTTCCTGTGCAACTCAGTGTAATGCCATTTTCAGCCCATTCATTTGAACTGCATTAAGAGTACCGTAGTTTATCACTACATTTCAAAAATGCACTGTGCATGGTACTGCAGTGCCATGCAATCTGGGTGTTAGGATTGTATTGACATGCTCAGCAGATTGCACACCCAATGCAATTTGAACACACCATGTTCCGGAGTGAACAAGCCCTGCCAGTGTCCAAACATCCTGTAGATGGCAATATAACCCAACTGCATTTGAATTCCTATGCCCCTTGATGGACACAAAAACATAAAATAGTTTCACAAATTTACTTTTAAAGGACAGCCTTCACAAATTGTGTTCCTTAAATATAAAAGCGGTACACATCAAGCACTGCATAAATCAGATTTTACAATTTTCCTATTACTGAAAATCCAAAAATTTTCTCTGCACCCTCTGTATAGCTAGAAAAACTTTTTTTTTGGTCTGGGATTAGGTCAGCAGCTTCCTGCGTCATCTGCCTGGACAATCACCAGGGTGACAATGCAAATTCACTTGTCAGTGAACAGATAGAAGATCCAGGAAATTGAATAGCTGATACATTGGCTACAACTACACCATTGCAAATATTTCCCCCCCAGACAGCTGCCTATGAACACCATAGATATTAGCCATCTCCACAATGCCCCGGATGCTACAGTTTTGCTCAACATAGCAGGTCTCATTGTGTATTTATAATATCACACCAACATTAATCCAGACGTAACAAAAATATATCACCTGAGTTAGTTAGCGGTGGCAAACCCAAGGGCTTTTTACAGGCAACAGATTCCAATTAACGCAGACTGGCAATTTAAACTGAGCAGGTGAAAATACATAAGCAACGAAATCTGCATCTGACAAAATATCAGCTGTTAAAAAAAAAAAAGTTGAACTTGGCTCCTCCCCTGCTTTCTCTTAAACTTCCTTATAGTTACAACTTACAATAAAGTCCTACAGGGTGGCTCAGCAAACCAGATGATTAGGACAAAGCTGGACTTTTACAGGAACAGTCATTTGCATATAACCAAGTATGCAATGTTAGTATAGCGATCTCCCTTGCTGTGCCATTTTGTTCTGACAGGAAGACAGCCCCCCTCCCCACCAGAACACACCGGTCAGCACTCATCCATTAGCTGGCAGACCTTTTTTGGCCATGACCCTTTGACAAAAGCTAGCCGTTCAGTCTGTCCGGTGGCGCATACAGACAGTCGGATTATCCGACAAAACCCTTCCATCACACAATTGTCAGAATATCCGATCGTGTGCATTGGCCTTTGAAGGAAACCTGTTCTAGGAGAAAGAGGCTGCCGCGGCTGACCTTTACCTCTGAAAAAATAGTTGCTTTGCTGTCCTGCATAATTCTCTAACTTCACTACTTTGAAACAGTGATACTTAAAAGTGGAACTTTACTCTCCCAATCAACATTGGCTATTTTTCAAACTTACGCTGCTAGCACTAGTAAAGGGATAGTAAAATATGATTATATTTACTTGCTTTAAAATGTTTTTTTTTTTTTGCAATGTTTTCAGTTACTTCCTGGTTTCCATGCCTAGGCAAATGATGTCATACATCCCAGGAGTCTTCAGTAAAGGCTTTCTAAGCCAAGCACACCCTCTGCTGCTTGCAAGCTTGAACTAAGGGCAGATGGATTCCAGGAAGTAAATGCTACGTGAATATTTGCCCTTGCTTAACTTGGCCACGGCCAGAAATGCTAGGGGGTCGTTTCTGAGAAAGTGATTTCTCAACAAAATAAAGCATAGGCATGGATGGATGGGGGAGTTTGCTTTAGATATTAAAAATTAATAAAATAATGTTTTTGGTTTGTGGTGCTCAAGGGTAGTTTCACTGTAACAAGTATGCAGGTTTGAAATTCTGAATACTGTATATACGCGAGTATAAGAGTTGTTCAGCATTTTTTTGTGTGCTGAAAATGCCCCCCTCGGCTTATACTCGAGTCACCTTTTTGCGCCTGATCTCCCGGATTTTGGGAACCCGGTACCAAGCGGCCGTAGATCCCCTGGACCCCAAACTTGGCACACATGTACATATACATGTGCAAAGTTTGCTGTCTGGGGGACCTGCATCCGGGGAGCACCAATTTTTCAAAGCCAGGCACCCCTTCTATATACTCCCATGTTAAACGCAAGTCTAGTCATGGACACAGTGAGGCATGCAGATGGACACCCTAGGCCAGTGACGGCGAACCTTGGCACCCCAGATGTTTTGGAACTACATTTACCATGATGCTCAGCTACTCTGCAGAGTCCATGAGGATCATGGGAAATGTAGTTCCAAAACATCTGGGGTGCCAAGGTTCGCCATCACTGCCCTAGGCTTATACTCAAGTCAATACGTTTTTCCATTTTTTTGTAGTAAAATTAGATGCCTCGGCTTATATTCGGGTCGGCTTAAACTCAAGTATATACAGTAACATGATCCGCAAAATGGTGTCAAGTCTGTGAAACCATTGCATTAGTATAACGCACTCCTATAACACAAGCGTTTTCAGAAGATCAGCTAGGGTACTACTTAGATATTTACTTTGAGGGTCAATATAAAATATGCCAAAATCATGCCCTTCAAGATACAACCCATCCGACTTCATCTTGGTACACATGCAGACTTGGCATAAATTAAAGTAGTATCGCCCGCACATGAGAAGCTTGCTAATCTGCGCAGAGGATCCAGTGCTCTTCCCCCTCTCGCCACTGCTATCCAACAACACTGGACAAAGGAGACGGCAGCCGAGCATGGAGAAGAGGGGTAGTTACAGGCAGTGTACCTCCACTCACTGTATACTACAGTACAATCCCTTCAGTCACATCTCTTGTCCTCAACAGAAGATACTACGATTAATGGTGGCGTGTACTGCAGGAAACATGGTCATTTAGATGTTGGCTTATAAAGCTGTGATTGAAGGGATTGCTTTAATATGCAGTGGAGGCATCAAGAGAAATTGAAGGCATTTGTTGTGAATGGATATTTGTGGGACATTTGGAGCACTTGTCATATGAGGCTCTGTATTTCTTTCTTGTTATTACAAAACAGGGAACCAAAAAGATTAGGAGGCACGGGGCTACAGAATGAAGAGGGGGTCGAGGCTCAGTTCAGCCTGAAACGCCCACATTTAGGCTTCAGAAAGAGGTGCAAATACACCCAATGCCCATATTTGGGCTACAGGCCGCAATAAAAAAAAAAAAGTTATTTTTATTTGAAAACTCTTGACTTTAATGAAACTAGGTGCAATGTGCACTAAACTCCTTGGTTGGGGGTGTGTGGGGTCAACAAGCTTCTTCTGAGGATACGTCTTTAAGCAATGCCAGTCTTGTGCTGCAATGTAAAAATCTGAAAGCAAAAAAAAAAAAAAAAGGAAAGAGATCGCCATTTGTTGTTTCAAAAACATCCAGGAGGTGGCACCATTACACTGAAAAGCAGCATTGGGACTTCCAACAGCCTGATCACATATCACAAACATAATAAATACACTACAAGGCAAAATAGTTGTGGACAGCCCTCCCAAATATTAAAAAGCGGTTGTAAACTCTTACATACACCCAGTGAAGTGACTGGCCTCAAGCGATACCCAGAGATTAAACAAATCTCCCTACATAAGTTGCATCTCTTTATCTACAGCAGTCTTTCCCCTACATCCATTCAAAGTGCAGGATCTCTCAGCTCTGAAAAGCAGGGGGTGGAGAGCCGACAATACATCCGTGAGGAGAGTTTTAAAAGCCGATTGGAGGAAAGACACATGCCTCCTCCACACAGCACACGGGAAAGTCAATCAGCTGGAGCCCCCTCTTGGTGTCAGGAACACTTGTTAGAAGATATTCTGATAGAGGAACGAAGCAGCAGCCATAGATGGCAGTTAGTGCCCTGGATTGAGACACGCACACACTATAGAGGGATAGGTTTGGGTCATATTTCATTTCTGAGGCTTACAAGCACTTTAACCACTTCCCGCCCGGTCAATAGGAGATTTACGTCCGGGAAGTGGTTCTGAAATCCTGACAGGACGTCTATGGACGTCCTGCAGGATTTAATGCCGTGCGCGCCGATCGGTGATGCAGGGTGTCAGTCTGACACCCTGCATCACCGATCTCGGTAAAGAGCCTCCGGCGGAGGCTCTTTACCACGGGATCAGCCGTGTCCAATCCCGGCTGATCACGATGTAAACAGGAAGAGCCGTTGATGGCTCTTCCTCACTTGCGTCTGACAGACGCGAGTAGAGGAGAGCCGAATGGCGGCTCTCCTGACAAGGGGGGGGGGGGTTCGGCGGCTCTCTTGACAGGGGGGGTTCGCGCCGATTGTTTATCAGCGCAGCCCCCCCTCGGATCGCCACACTGGACCACCAGGGAAGGGCAAAAAAAAAAAAAAGTCAGTGAAAAAAGAAAAAAAATGCCAGTGCCCACAAATGGGCACTGACTGGCAACATGGATACATCAGTGCCGCCCCACAGTGTCCACCAGTGCCACCCCACAGTGTCCACCAGTGCCACCAGTGTCCATCAGTGCCACCCCACAGTGTCCATCAGTGCAACCCATAAGTACCCAACAGTGCCACCCATAAGTGCCGCCTATGAGTGCCCATCGGTGACGCCAATCAGTGCCCATCAGTACTACCTCATCGATGTCCATCAGTGCCATCTCATCGGTGCCCATCAGTGCCGCCATATCAGTGCCCGTAATTGAAAGAGAAAACGTACTTATTTACAAAAAAATTTACAGAAAAAAATAAAAACTTATTTTTTTTCAAAATTTTCAGTCTCTTTTTAGTTGTTGCGCAAAAAAAATAAAAATATCGCAGAGGTGATCAAATACCACCAAAAGAAAGCTCTATTTGTGGGGAAAAAAGGACGCCAATTTTGTTTGGCTACAGTGTAGCATGACCGCGTAATTGCCATTCAAAGTGCGACAGTGCTGAAAGCTGAAAATTGGCTTGGGCGGGAAGGTGCGCAAGTGCCTGGTATGGAAGTGGTTAAGCTTCGGAAAAAAAAATTGCCGTTATTGCTACAGCACACAAAAGATCTTCGACAATTGTGTGTCTACAGGGAGTGCAGAATTATTAGGCAAATGAGTATTTTGACCACATCATCCTCTTTATGCATGTTGTCTTACTCCAAGCTGTATAGGCTCGAAAGCCTACTACCAATTAAGCATATTAGGGGATGTGCATCTCTGTAATGAGAAGGTGTGTGGTCTAATGACATCAACACCCTATATCAGGTGTGCATAATTATTAGGCAACTTCCTTTCCTTTGGCAAAATGGGTCAAAAGAAGGACTTGACAGGCTCTGAAAAGTCAAAAATAGTGAGATATCTTGCAGAGGGATGCAGCACTCTTAAAATTGCAAAGCTTCTGAAGCGTGATCATCGAACAATCAAGCGTTTCATTAAAAATAGTCAACAGGGTCGCAAGAAGCGTGAGGAAAAACCAAGGCGCAAAATAACTGCCCATGAACTGAGAAAAGTCAAGCGTGCAGCTGCAAAGATGCCACTTGCCACCAGTTTGGCCATATTTCAGAGCTGCAACATCACTGGAGTGCCCAAAAGCACAAGGTGTGCAATACTCAGAGACATGGCCAAAGTAAGAAAGGCTGAAAGACGACGACCACTGAACAAGACACACAAGCTGAAACGTCAAGACTGGGCCAAGAAATATCTCAAGAATGATTTTTCTAAGGTTTTATGGACTGATGAAATGAGAGTGAGTCTTGATGGGCCAGATGGATGGGCCCGTGGCTGGATTGGTAAAGGGCAGAGAGCTCCAGTCCGACTCAGACGCCAGCAAGGTGGAGGTGGAGTACTGGTTTGGGCTGGTATCATCAAAGATGAGCTTGTGGGGCCTTTTCGGGTTGAGGATGGAGTCAAGCTCAACTCCCAGTCCTACTGCCAGTTTCTGGAAGACACCTTCTTCAAGCAGTGGTACAGGAAGAAGTCTGCATCCTTCAAGAAAAACATGATTTTCATGCAGGACAATGCTCCATCACACGCGTCCAAGTACTCCACAGCGTGGCTGGCAAGAAAGGGTATAAAAGAAGAAAAACTAATGACATGGCCTCCTTGTTCACCTGATCTGAACCCCATTGAGAACCTGTGGTCCATCATCAAATGTGGGATTTACAAGGAGGGAAAACAGTACACCTCTCTGAACAGTGTCTGGGAGGCTGTGGTTGCTGCTGCACGCAATGTTGATGGTGAACAGATCAAAATCACTGACAGAATCCATGGATGGCAGGCTTTTGAGTGTCCATGCAAAGAAAGGTGGCTATATTGGTCACTGATTTGTTTTTGAATGTCAGAAATGTATATTTGTGAATGTTGAGATGTTATATTGGTTTCACTGGTAAAAATAAATAATTGAAATGGGTATATATATTTTTTTGTTAAGTTGCCTAATAATTATGCACAGTAATCACCTGCACACACAGATATGCAGTCACCTGCACACACAGATATCCCCCTAAAATAGCTAAAACTAAAAACAAACTAAAAACTACTTCCAAAAATATTCAGCTTTGATATTAATGAGTTTTTTGGGTTCATTGAGAACATGGTTGTTGTTCAATAATAAAATGAATCCTCAAAAATACAACTTGCCTAATAATTCTGCACTCCCTGTAAAGTTTGTGGCAACAGTTTGGGGAAGATACTTTTCTGTTCCAGGAGAACTCTGCCCCTGTGCACAATGCCAACTTCATGAAGATCATTTGACAAGTTTGGTGTGAAAGAACTCGAGTGCCCTGCACAAAGCCTCGACATCATTGAATGCAAAATCTGAGCCAGGTCTCCTTGTCCAACATCAGCACCTGACCTCACAAATGTTCTACTGACCGAATGGGTACAAATCCCACAGACATGCCCCAACATCTTATGTAGTGGGGAAATTATTTGATCCCCTGCAGATTTTGTAAATGTGCCCACTTGCAAAGAAATGAAGGGTCTATAATCCAGAAAAAAAACACGATGCAAATGTTATAAATTGAGTTGCAGTTCAGTGAGTAAAATAAGTATTTGATCCCCTACCAATAATCCTGGCTCCCACAGACTGGTTACGGTATGTGCTCATGTACATGTGGTACACAGATTAGTCCTGTCAATTTAAGAAGGTGCTCCTATCGAGAAATCATGTGTATAAAAGACACCTGTCCACAGAATCTTTCTTCCATTCAAACCTCACCATCATGGGCAAGACCAAGGAGCCGTCAAAGGACGTCAGGGACAAGGGTGTAGATCTGCACAAGGCCGGAATGGGCTACAAGACCATCAGCAACGAGCTTGGTAAGGAGACAACTGTTGAAGCGATTATTCCCAAATGGAAGAAACACAAAATAGCCATCGATCACCCTCGGTCTGGAGCTTCATGCCAGATTCTGCCTCATGGGGTAAGGATGATAACGAGAATAGCGAGGGATCAGCCCAGAACTACACGGGAGGAGGTTGTGAATGATCTCAAGGCAGTTGGGAACCACAGTCACCAAAAACCATTGGTTACACAATACGCCGTAAATGGATCCCGCAAGGTCCCCCTTCTCAAGAAGGCCCATGTGCGTCTGAAGTTTGCCAATGAACATCTAAAATGAGAAGGATTAGTAGAAAGTACTGTAGTCAGATGAGACCAAAATTGAGCTTTTTGGCATTACCTCGACTCGTAGTGTTTGAAGAAAAATAAATGTCGACTATGACCCCGAGAACACCATCCCTACAGTCAAGCACGGATGTGGAAACATGATGCTTTGGGGCCGTTTCTCTGCTACAGGTACAGGCTGCATTGAGGGGCATAGGACGGGGCCACGTATTGTAAAATCTTAGATGAGAACCTTCTTCCCTCTAGAACACTGAAGATAGGTCTTCCAGGATAACAGGATGACCCAAAAAATACTGCCAAGGCAACAAAGGAGTGTCTCAAGAAGAAGCACATTAAGGTCATGGAGTGGCCTAGCCTGTCACCAGACCTTAATCCTATAGAAAATGTATGGAGGGAGCAGAAACGTTGGAGTTGCCAAGTGACAGCCAAGAAACCTTAAAGTGGAGGTTCACCCTTTAAAAAAATTTCTGACATCACACGGAGTCGCGCCATCCTACCGACAGAATGCCGGTGTTTTTTTTTTTCTCAGCACATACCTCGTTATCACGATTTTCACCACACGGCAATCCCGCGGGACTGGGCGTTTCCAAGCGCTGCCTGTGATTGACAGGCTTCCGAACGGCGCATACTGCGCGTCACAGGTTGCCGATAGAACCCGAACGTCGGTGCGCAGGCGCCATATAGAGCTGCACCGACGTTTGGGTTTTTTCGGCAACCTGTAACGCGCAGTATGCGCCGTTCGGAAGCCTGTCAATCACAGGCAGCGCTTGGGAACGCCCAGTCCCGCAGGATTTCCGTGAGGTGAAAATCGTGATAACGAGGTATGTGCTGAGAAAAAAAAAAAAAAAACACCGGCATTCTGTCGGTAGGATGGCGCGACTCCGTGTGATGTCAGAAATTTTTTTGAGGGTGAACCTCCACTTTAAGGATCTGTAGGATTTCTCCAAGTCATGTTTTGCTTGGGGATCAAATACTTATTTTACTCACTTCACTGCGACTCCATTTATAACATTTCTATTTTGTTTTTTGGTTGATATTCTGTCTCTATCGTTTAACCACTTGCTTACTGGGCACATTTACCCCCTTCCTTCCCAGGCGAATTTTCAGCACTGTCACACTTTGAATGACAATTGCGCAGTCGTGCGACGTGGCTCCCAAACAAAATTTACGTCCTTTTTTCCCCACAAATAGAGCTTTCTTTTGGTGGTATTTGATCTAAGCGTTTTTTTTTTTTTTTGCGCTATAAACAAAAAGACTGACAATTTTTAAAAAAAAACTATATATTCTTTTTTTGCTATAATAAATATCCCAATAAAAAAATATATATATATTTTTCTCAGTTTAGGCCGATATGTATTCTACATATTTTTGGTAAAAAAATAAATAAAAATCACAATAAGCGTATAGTGATCGGTTTGCGCAAAAGTTATAGCGCCTACAAAATAGGGGATAGAATTTCGAAAACATTTTTTTTTTACAAGTAATGGAGGATTTTTGTCAGGACTGCGATATTACAGCGGACAGATCGGACACTTGATACATTTTTGGGACCATTCACATTTATACAGCGAACAGAGCTATAACTACGCACGGATTACAGTATAAATGTGACTGGCAGGGAAGGGGTTAACACTAGGGGGCGAGGAAGGGGTTAAATATGTGCCCTGCTAGGTGATTGACTGGGGGAGGTGACCGATCTGTGTCCCTATGTACAAGGGACACACCATCGGGCTCCTCTCCCTGACAGGAAGTAGATCTCTGTGTTTTTTCACACAGAGATCCTCGTCCCTGGCTCCAACTGCCGTTCCCGGGTACCTGGCGACCATCGCGGCCCCCAGGCACGCCCATCGGCACCTGAGTGACCCAGTGGCCGGAGGACGCCATAAGACGGCCTCCCGGCATTATAGAGCCACCTTGTGGACTTCAATTTACAATAGCCGGGATGGCAAGTGGTTAAAATACACCTATGATAAAAATCATAGACCCTTCATTTCTTTGTAAGAGGGCAAACTTACAAAATCTGCAGGGATCAAATAATTATTTTTCCCCACTGTAAAAAGCCTTCCAGGAGAGTGGAAGCCGTTATAGCTGCAAAGACGAGGCAAATTCCATATTAATGCCCATAGTTTGGAAATGTCCAAAAGCTCATACAAATGCGATGGGCAGATGTCCACAAACATTTGCCAATATACGGTACTGCATCTCCACCCATTCATTGATATGCCACACGGGTAAGACTTGCACATCTGCCATTCTAAGACAATGTAATAAGCATTTTAAATTTCCTTACCAAAATATGGTCTCTGTATGACGATCTTAGCTTGTGATCGCATTTCAGAGGGGTTAACATCTGAACACAACTCGTACAGAAATGTTTGAATTCTCTTTTTTTCGGTTTTATTTTCACACATTAAAAAAATGAAACACACTATACAAATGGGATTTCATAGCAGATTACATTAGGTCCATTCCATACTCTAGGTCATTGTGCTGCCAATATAATTAGAACTAGCTTCATTGACATCTGGTGCCTGTACAGCAAAATTGGACTGATTTAAAAGGAGGGAGGTGGTAGCATGCAAACATCAGTTTGGGTACAGGCTCCCCTCAGTTCCTAAATTAAAAGGGCTTAGGTGTCCATATATCCATATTTACATGCTTGAAATGGTGGCAGTCCCCAGGCTGGCATTTGGGAGTCCTGTTTCTGGGTTGGTAAAAAGAGTCGGACCAAGTGGCAGCAATTCAGCTCCTATGAAGTTCCTCTGTGTCACCATTCTTTCCATCATACCACTTTCACTATCTGCTGAGTGTCACACAAATGACATTTATCCAATCAGGCAATTTCTAAATAATAAGTATAAAATTTTCTCTTTTTTTCTTATTCAAGCCAGATAACTGTATGTGTCCTTTTCTCCATCCACGCGCTCCAGGTACTCCTTTTCTATAAGGATATCGATACATTTCTGGAAAGAAAGAAAACAATCAGTTGTGAGAGGCCATTTCAATACAATCATCATAGACAATCAATTACGAGGACATGTTGGCGGACAATACGAGGAAATGACATTGTGTGCGGAGTGACCGATCTCGGACAAGGTGGTACAGAAGGTACGCACAGCCTTTTTTATTCCAGAGGTGAGATTAAGCACAACCTACCGTATTACTACCCCACTAATGAGAGGATTTAAAGTTTATCCCCTACTAATAATGTGATATCATACAAATGGAATGTTGTGGGAGGGATTGGTGTCACAGTGGGATGAGCCAGTCATATCTTACTCCTTTCACTCAATTTACCATTGGTAATACTATAACCGCAAAAAAGTACAGTATCTGCTCTCCCCACCTTCACAGCATTGTGTTATTACAACAGTATATGTGCACTTCTAGAATCTTGCAAGGCGTTTTAACTGATAAAAGTCAATGTCTACTATCTAGCAGGTGGCACCATTTCAATTATGTATAGTAACAAAAACTCAGACTAGAGCCCACCAGTGGTCCGTGGACCATCACATTTTGGTGGTCCCCAGGTGTTCTGCAGCAAGCATTCTGGCAGAAGTATACTGACCAAAGTTTCCAGTGTTCTCAATGGCAGCTCGCATTGATATCCAATGCCTCCCTTGCAGGGGCGGACTGACCATTGAGTCACTCGGGCACTGCCTGAGGGCCCCATGCCACTAGTGGGCCCCATCAGGGATGCTAGGCTCAGTAAAACCAGGGACAGTATGTAAAAATCTTTTTTTTTTTTTACATTTGTCCCTGATATGTCCGAAACCGATATGCTTTTGATGTGAAAATCCAGAGATTTTAGCTGCCTCTGCACTTCCTCCTGGCATTGGTGGCCATCTGTAAGCCCAGGGGCCCCATAATCTTCTATTGCCCGGGGGCCCCATGAGTTGTCAGTCCGCCCCTGCTCCCTTGTAGCTCCAGCTCCTGTGAACTGAGAGGAAGGCACCAGAAATAATATAGAGGGCGGGAGGTGAGGGAGGGGACTTCCAATGGCAGTGCCGATTATAGACTATAGGAGGGAGCATGGAGCTTGAGCACATGGCTGGATAAGGTGGTGAGATCCAATGAGGAGTCTGTGTAAGATAGCAGTGTGATACAGAGTGAGGGGGGGGGGGGGGGCAGAGGGCCAGAGCATTATGTGTATAAGGCAGCAGTATGATCCAGGGGGAGGAGGGCAAAGAGCTGGAGCATTGTGTCTATAAAAGGCAGCAGTGTGATCCAGGAGGATGATGGCAGAGTGCCGGAGCATTGTGTGAATAGGTCAATGGTGTGATCCAGAGGGAGGGGGAAAATAGCCAAAGGACTGTGTGTATAAGGAAGGGTTTGACAATTTTTTTTGGAATCTAGGAGCCAGCTAAAAAAGTTAGGAGCCAGAAAACGCACCCCGTCCCGACGAGCTTGCGCGCAGAAGCGAACACATACGTGAGCAGCGCCCGCATATGTAAACGGTGTTTAAGCCACACATGTGAGGTATCGCCGCGATTGGTAGAGCAAGAGCAATAATTCTAGTCCTAGACCTCCTCTGTAACTCAAAACATGCAACCTGTAGATTTTTTTAAACGTCGCCTATGAAGATTTTAAAGGGTAAAAGTTTGTCGGCATTTCACGAGCGGACGCAATTTTGAAGCGCAACATGTTGGGTATGAATTTACTCGGCGTAACATTATCTTTCACAATATTAAAAAAAATTAGGATAACTTTACTGTTGTCTTATTTTTTAATTCCCAAAAAAGTGCGCTTGTAAGACCGCTGCGCAAATACGGCGTGACAGAAAGTATTGCAATGATTGCCATTTTATTCTCTAGGGCAGGGATATGCAATTAGCGGACCTCCAGATGTTGCAAAACTACAAGTCCCATCATGCCTCTGCCTCTGGGTGTCATGCTTATGGCTGTCAGAGTCTTGCTATGCCTCATGGGACTTGTAGTTCTGCAACAGCTGGAGGTCCGCTAATTGCATATCCCTGCTAGGGTGTTAGGATAAAAAATATATATATGTTTGGGGGTTCTAATTAGAGGGAAGAAGATGGCAGTGAAAATTGTGAAAAATAGTGAAAAATTACATTAGAATTGCTGTTTAACTTGTAATGCTTAACTTGTAATACCAACAGCCACCACCAGATGGCGCCAGCTCACAAAAAAGTATTTTTTTTTTGCCCACCTTCCAAGCCAAGTCGTCAGGACACTATTTCTAGTCGCCATGGCGACCGGGCTTTGTCGAGCCCTGGTATAAGGCAGCAGTGTAATCCAGGGGGAGGGGGGCAGAGAGCCAGAGCATTGTGTATATAAGGTATGCAAAATTAATGTTAGTTGTCCATGAAATTCAAAATTGTGAGCTCAGTGGTCCGTGAGGTCCAAAAGATTGGGGACCACTGCTCTAGAGCAGGCATGTCAATATTGTATTTGTTATGCAACAGCTCACTTCTTTCTTGTGACCTGAATGCAAATTTTAGCATTTAACATGAATGCGGCCCCCAGCAGCTGTACAGTGGCTAAAGGTTACAATAACTTGCATAAATCTGCAGCCTAATACGTGAAATGTTTTATGAACCCTTTGTCAGGGGCAACATATATTGGCTACAGCAGTTACTCTAATGAAAAGATCGTGCAATCATAATTTTTCAGGAGTTACAGTGCATTATACATAGCAGGGGTATTGAATATAAATTCAGGGAGGTCCAATCAGTAAAATCTTCTAGCAGAGGTCTGAAATCGCATGTTTGTGCGATGACCGAGATCCTTCACATCACAGCCTCCCACCCTCTTTGATCATAATAGCGTTCTTACTTAGTCTCCCCAATCCCTCCTGCATATCAACCCCCCACCTTAACATCACAGCCCCCCACTTCATATAAGTGTTCCCTTCACAGGAGTGCCCTCTGCCCCTTTCACACAACCCCTAACCGTAGCGGTATGAACCCCCCCTTCACAGCTGTCTCATCTGCCCCCCTTCACATCACCCGTCACCCAAGCCATTTCCTGTGTCCCTTCACCTAACCGCCCCTTCCACAGCCATTTTCTCTGCCCCCTCACCTACCCTACACAGTTATCCAGGATGGAGGGCAGACAGCACAGCAGAAATAGACAGTGGCGGGGGCTGCCAGAGTTAACTTTTTATAATAACAAGCTAGTGATTGGTTGCCAAGATGCACCTGCTGATTAACTTGGAAAGTTACCTCTGGGAGATCCCATTCACATCCTCCATCCATTGCTCCTGTGCCTCCCACCCTCCGTTCAGAACTGTCCTGCCTCCCACTTTCCACAAGAATGACAGTGGCAGAGGCTGGGGGATAGCTCCTAAGTAGCATGACCAGCGGTCGGGCTGTCTGGGCTTGTGTCTGCCATTTAGGGATGCCCGATTCATACTGTGGCTTTCAGTAGATCTTAGAGATTTGACCCATTTAGTGTCAGCCTATGGTTTTTAATTCTGACATGTGGTGTAGAGAAAAAAAAAAGTCGTTCCAGTATATTCTACAGACAGAGGAGCTCTAAGGCTCCATTCACACACTGCATAGCAGAATGCACATTCCTGCTTGCGTTTTTTTGTGTGTGTGTTTTTCGCACATCTCCGCAGATCGGGGATAGGGCAGCCCATTCACTTGAATGGGCTGTTCTACATTTGACAAACATACCAAAGAATCTCCAGAGCCTCTTCGGCCATGGAGCGGTGTGCTAAGGCAGCAAAATCGCACCGTGTTTGGGGGTGCCATTAGGAAATAATGTGTTCCATCTTTTACCATGTTTCTGTAAATGCCGGCAGCAACATGCGATTCTGCCCATATTTTCAGAGCAGTCAAATGTGAATGGGGCCTCTAGATTGTTTAAAGGTGAACTCCAGGTAAACCGCTAAATATACAGATTAAATACATAACTGGAAGCCATTTTGTCTGCATTTAGCTTACTCATGCAACACAGCTCCGACTAGCAGGATAGGAAAACTTATTTTTCCTCTGCTGAAATTAACACTTGAACGTGTTTTCCCTTCCCCCAACCCATGATTGGACAGTAAGGCCAGGATCACACTTGTTTGGTATGATTACAAACTTACGCTATTGTGCATTGCATCAAAGGCAGACCATTTATTTTGAATGGGCCACATACACACACACACACACACACACAATTTATGGAATAAAAACTGCACCGACTCTTTTCCCAGAAAATACAGTGCAATGGGGCGAGATGCAGAGTGCATGTGTTGGCTTGGTGCAAAGGGTGCTGTTCATTTCTGGATTTTTCATCTTTATATGGTGCATACAATATTTCATTGGAAAAGCAGGTAATGTGGATTCAGAATGACCGACATTATGGGCCAGATTCACAAAAGAGATACGACGGCGTATCTACTGATACGCCGTCGTATCTCTGTTTCTAACTATGCGGCTGATTCATACAATCAGCTACGCATAGCTAGTCCTAAGATCCGACAGGTGTAATGGACTTACACTGTCGGATCTTAGGATGCAGTACCGCGGCCGCCGCTGGGGTCATTTCTCGTTGTAATCCAGCGTCGGGTATGCAAATTAGCACTTACGGAGATCCTCAAAACTTTTTCCCTTCGTTAAGTCGCCGTGTTAGTTTGCCGTCGCAAAGATAGGGTACCTTTTACAAAGTGTAAAGTTAGTACACCATGTAAAAGTGTACCCGTCTTTCCCGCATCGCTGTCAAATTTTTTTTCCCCGCCGCATCTCTTTTTTACCCGTCGCGATTCACAAAACTCGGCGCAACGTAACTTCGCGCAAAGCACGTCGGGAAAATAACGTCGGGAGCATGCGCAGTATGTCCGGCGCGGGAGCGCGCCTAATTTAAATGGGACTCGCCCCATTTGAATTGGCCCACCTTGCGCCGGACTGATTTAGGATACACCGCCGCAAATTTCCAGGTAAGTGCTTTGTGGATCGGGCACCAACTTGTGTAATTTGCGGCGGTGTAACTTAAATCAGAAAAGTTACGTTGCACCCGCTCGTTTGTGAATCTGACCCTAAGTTCCTAAACCTCCAGGACTGCCAAAGTGTTATCACTGCAGACGAGGACAGGAGCAGAATAGAAAATGTTGCAACAGTTATTTTAATTTATATTTTAATTTATATTTTAATTTATTTCAGACGAAGGGGACATAAACCTGGTGAGCAGAAAAAGAAATTCAATCCAGGGTCTGTTTTCCCACGTTTCAAATAGAAGGGATTCACAGAGAAGTTTTTTTTTTTTACTGGGCGACAAAGTATGAGCAAGTAACATATGACCCAGACATTCCACAGAAATCGCAATCAATGTTACATACTTTGATTACAGGAACACGTGGCTTGAATCTTGATGATAGTTGGGTCAAGACTTCTCCAAGAAGTTGCTGGTGTTTCAAGACCTTTCTCATTTTCATAATTCGTACAATGGCGGCCTAAAATCACAAGAAAATGAACACCTAATATAACAGAGCTTTCAATAATCATTCTGAAATATAGCACAACATTTTGAAATTCAATAAAAAAAAAAAGATATGAACATTTAAGAGTGTCACTTAATGTGTGTCTTTCTCAATGGTACACAAAGCTGTTTGACTTTTAACGGTGATCAGCTATGGTTATTTTAATTAGCTCAGCATGAAAAGAGCTTTCCTGGAACATTTCAGTCCCTGGTAGTGCAACTGAAGCAAAACAATCAACTTTGGGTGGCAAGCCACTGTCAAAAGATCTCAGTGATAAAGTCAGGCGATGAATACAATTTTGTCATTTGTTTTCAAAGGCTTTATGAATGCCTAGAAGCACACTGAAGTCTATTATTAAAGCGGGAGTTCACCCATAAAAAAAATTTCCCCTTAGATGGATGCTCGTTTTGTCTAGGGGAATCGGCTAGTTGTTTTAAAATATGAGCTGTACTTACCGTTTTCGAGATGCATCTTCTCCGTCGCTTCCGGGTATGGGTCTTCGGGAGCGGGCGTTCCTTCTTGATTGACAGTCTTCCGAGAGGCTTCCGACGGTCGCATCCATCGCGTCACTAGTAGCCGAAAGAAGCCGAACGTCGGTGCGGCTCTATACTGCGCCTGCGCACCGACGTTCGGCTTCTTTCGGAAAATCGTGACGCGATGGATGCGACCGTCGGAAGCCTCTCGGAAGACTGTCAATCAAAATAGGAACGCCCATTCCCGCAGCCCATACCCGGAAGCGGCGGAGAAGATGCATCTCGTAAACGGTAAGTACAGCTCATATTTTAAAACAACTAGCCGATTCCCCTAGACAAAACGAGCATCCATCTAAGGGAAAAAAGTCTTATGTACGGGTGAACCCCCGCTTTAAGAAGTCGGCTATAGGTGTCTCAGTCTGAGCATATAAATAAAAAGAAATACCCTAAACCGAGTTCAGGGTATTACCTGGATGAGAAGTTTTCGATCTTCCTCAATGTTTTTGTGCGTCGTCTCCTGTTCTTGTTTCTGCTCGGTTTTCATGGGGACGTTAATGTTAACTCTAAGCTTCTTACTGCCAAAGCAGACATAGAAAAAAAAAAAAAAAAAAAAAAATCGAATTATCGTGCTATTCAATGCAAAGTTTTCTTTTTTAAAAGGCATTCATTTATAAACATAGTAAACACATGCCATCCAAACATGGGGACGGCCGTAGTGTTCGCTACGCAGAGCTCATCAAAAGTTCAGATCAGGATAATATGTACTAGACCATTTTTGGAATAGCATTTCCATTAGTAAAACACAAGTGATTTGTACAACACCTGAGAAGCCGTGCTGTTCAGCCATGGCTGCTATACTTTAATAAATTTTTTTGAGCATGCATGCCCCTTGTAAATAAGTTTGTACAAACACAACACCTGGTTTATCAGACGGCAAACATATGGTAGGGTGGGCGGAGCTAGATCCTTCCAATGCAGCAGTATAGCCTCTTTTTTGCATAGAAAAATATCAAGACGCAACATAATACGCTTGCAGGTAAGTGGAACATAATTATCCAACACCAAGTAGACAAACTTCTGGAGATTTTGGAGATTGTAGATAGAAATTAATTGTTAGCATGTCAAACAATTTAGCCGAAAACGTGCAAAGCGTTAGCCGAGTCTTCCCCACACCTAGGGCAGCAAGCTTGCTCCGTCAACCCCATACGATTCAGTGTAGCAGGAGTGTAATGCAATTGGTGACTACATTTAAAGGGTATTAGTTTATCAGCTGTGCTAATAACATCTTGCTTGAAAGTTTCGGTGACCTCCTCCCAATCTTCCTCTGCAAGATCGGGAGGGTATGCCTGCCATATCTCACAAGAGGAAGCAAAGGGGTGGGGACCTGCAGGTTGTAAGGCATTGTCAAATGTAGTTACCAATTTATCAGTACAAGGGTCTGACACAAGATGTTCCAAAAAAGATGTGGTCCACACTCTGCACTCCAAATTGTGCTTTGCACGGCATGACTTAGTAAGGCTGCATTTACACCTGAGCATAGCGTTTTCCGCTGCGATTTTTGCAGCATTTTGCCATGATTTTGGACAGGTCTAAAGGGTCACCAATGTTAAAAGCAGAACAACACCCAAATCTGCCTAAAAAAAGTACCAGAACTTGTTTGAGCTTCAAGCGTTTTGGAACTTCTGGCTTCAGGTCTTTTGGAGTGGGCATGTGAACCATCTCCATAGAGAATAATAGATATTTTCCCCTCCAGCGTTTTGTAGCTTCAGGCTTCAAGCTACAAAATGCTCAGGTGTGAATAGGGTCTAAGAGGTACTTGAAAAATGTATTAGACATATCAGCCCGTTCCTTTAGAATATCAAAGAAGATGAAAGTTCCCATCACATACACCAGAGATAAGTAAATAATCTCTTTAGCCATCCACCAAGATGTATCTGGGTTCTAGCAAAGTTCCTTAAATTTAGAGTTGCGCCACAATGATGCATTTGATGCAAGTAGATCCTTACCCCCAGAGGAGAGGAGCTTCCCTGTCATCTATAGGAAATGCAACAGATTTGTTCCAGCCAACTTTAAAACCCAAGACTACTCCAAAACCCTCCACACCACCTGAATGAGCCCACGGAAAAAAAAAAAAAAAAAAGCCTTGGCGACACTGAGATACATCAAAGTGTCGTCCACGTAAAGTGAGATTTTCTCCTCCAGCGGGCCCCAAAAGATACCCCCAACCTCAGGGATCTGTCTAACAGAGATAGCCAACATCTTTATAACCAAGGTGAACGGGAGAAACCCTGCCAGGTACTACCATGCTGGAGGGAGAAAAGTGGCAATATATCTCGGTTCATACGAACCTTAGCACAGGGACTGGTGTAAAGAAGCTGAACCCATTTATTAAACTGGGGTCCAAAACCAAATCTGGACAGGGTTTTCCACAAAAATGACCACTTATGCCTCGTACACACGACCAGTTTTCCCGGCAGTTTTTTTACCCAGCAGTTTTCCTATGGGAAACACTGCAGTGGAGCATACACACCAGGTTTTCCGGCCAAAGCTCTCATGGCAGTTTTCCTGCCAGGAAAACCGTCCGTGTGTAGAGGGGAAAAAGCTGCCGAGCCGTTTCTCGGCTTTACAAGAGTAAAAAGTCTGCTGGGAAACCCGATCGGGTGTACGAGGCATTAAAAAAGTGTTGAATGCCTTTTTGATAGCCAACACCAGTGCACTATCCAATGCAAAGTTTAAAAGTTTTTTTAGCACTGAAAGCATAGACCACAATTTTACCAATTTAAACCTATACCACCCAAAATGTCTAGAAAGTAAGCCCCCCTTCTATTCTGTCCAAATCTCACCTCGGGCTTTGTTTGTGTCAGAATTTGAAATCTAGGCCTATACTGTAAAACTCATATGCTATAATTAAATTCCTGGGATTTCCATTGTAGACAATCTACTAAAGTAAAACAATTTAATACAGTCATTCTTCTAAAAGTATCTGGAAAACTTTGACTGGAACCATCTGCACACTTTCTTAATGCAGAGCTCCAGGTGAACAGCTATACATATCTGAACTATATAGACGCGGTACAATAAATTTTAACCTGCCAAACTGTTTGGTAATTCCCTAGATCCTAGACTTCTCTGCAGACTACACTGCAGTCATGCAATACAACTTGGTCTGGGACCCAACCTAACCTATTACTGAACAAAGAAGCAGCAGCACACTGGTGAGGTCATCCATGTACTGACCCCTGACTGCATTACCCGTTTGGGGAGATGGCACCATACCACCCTCTCTCACAGTCTCCGTTCTGCGGAGGATTTCATGAGTATGTTGCAAATTAGGTTTTAGGTACTCATTTTAATTCTATATAGAAGTATTAAAAAAAAAAAAAAAACATAAAATTGCATTACTTTGCGATACTGAAAATAGGCCATTGCGATTCTGTATTCTGCAGCAGCTAAAATAAACACTATTCACACAAACATTTTTTTTTTTTTTTTTTTAAGTTTTTAACCACTTAAACCCTTGAAGATTTTACCCCACTTCATGACTAGGCCATTTTTTGCTATACGGCACTGTGCTGCTTTAAACCACTTCAGCCCTGGAAGGTTTTACCCCCTTAATGACTAGACCATTTTTGCGATACGGCACTGCGCCGCTTTAACCGACAATTGCACGGTCATGCGACGTTAGAAACAAAATGTATGCCTTTTTCCCCCCTCACATATAGAGCTTTCTTTTGGTGGTATTTGATCACCTCTGCATTTTTTACGCTATAAACAAAAAAAAGACCAACAATTTTGAAAATGTTTTTTTTATAATACATATCCAAATAAAAAATGAATACAAAAAAAAAAAAAATGTCTTCATCAATTTAGGCCAATATGTATTTGGATACATATTTTTGGTAAAAAAAAAATCCCAAAAAGCGTATATTGATTGGTTTGAGCAAAAGTTATAGCGTTTACAAAATGCTGGGATTTTTTTTTTTTTTTTTACTAGTAATGGTGGTGATCAGCGATTTTTAGCGGGACTGCGACATTGTGGCAGACAAATTGAACACCAGTGACTCTAATAAAGTAAATAGTGCTAAAAATAGGCATGGTTACTTTGATAGGGAAGGGGTTATCAGTGGCAATCAAAGGGTTACATGTGTCCTATCCTATGAGGTGCTTGCTAACTGTGTGGGGGTTTCTCTGACTGGGTTAAGACAGATCAGTGTTCCTGCTTAGCAGGAACACAAGATCTCCATCTTCTCCCCTGTCAGTATGGCGATCTGCCTTGTGTACATAGGCAGATCACCGTTGTCTCTCCAGCCAATGATTACGGATGGCCAATTAGCATGCGATCGCGCCTCCACCGGCGCATGCCTCCCAGATGTACAGGTACGTCGTTACGCGCAATAGCGCCAACCTGCCAAAGTACATCTGCGGTAGGCGGCTGGCAAGTGGTTAAATGACAATTGACGAAAAGACGAATATTATATAATTTTTTCCCCCACAATCTGGAAATCTGTTAGGAATTTACATCTACATACTTTTTATAGCCCAAATACAGCTTTATTAAGATATCCGGCCTCAGCTCCACGTCATCAACATTTGCATTTTCATCTTCTAATACCTGAAATAAAGAAAGAAATAGTAAAGAAAAATGTCATTCAGTAATTTCTGAATCAGAACAATAAGTTTACAGTAAATCGAGCATACTATTATAGAAATTTTTAGAGGCAAGCAGTACTTTAAATTTCAAGGAGGGGGTATATTAAAAATAAATAAAGAAAAAATGATAGACTAAGCTTTTTACATTTTTATTAATGCGAGAAGACCTGTGCAGTGTTTTTTCCACTCTCCCTGTCCAAATTTCAGAGATTTCACCAATTTCCTGTCTTGGTGAGCATTAAAGGAATTAAGGGAAAACCTTTCCATCAGGGACATAAATGGCAATAAAAAAAGGTTTTAATTCACCCCCACGCAACTATTGTACACGGGAACGTTTTTTCAACCTCTCCTGAACGATTTAACTTGACAGATAGTAACCCACATTTAAAACGTCAGTTTTGCCGCATTTAGCGGCTTTTTGCCACGTTCGTGTTTAGAAGCGTTTAAGAAAAAAAAAAAAACACGTGCGTTACTGCAATACATTTTTTTGCTTTCTAAAAAAAGTCTCTAAACTTAACTGCCTAGAAATGACTATAAACAACCCTGTGTATATGTACTGATAAGATAATATAGAGGAGAGTTCAGGAGCAGTTGAACAAAAATACCCAACTGCTCCTTGACCACTTAAGACCCGGACCTTTATGCAGGTAAAAGGACCTGGCAAGTTTTTGCGATTCGGCACTGTGTCGCTTTAACTGACAATTGCGCGGTCGTGCGATGTGGCTCCCAAACAAAATTGGCGTCCTTTTTTCCCACAAATATAGCTTTCTTTTGGTGGTATTTGATCACCTCTGCGGTTTTTATTTTTTGCGCTAAACAAAAATAGAGCGACAATTTTGAAAAAAATGCAATATTTTTTACTTTTTGCTATAATAAATATCCCCCAAAAAGATATAAAAAAATGTTTTTTTCCTCAGTTTAGGCCGATACGTATTCTACCTATTTTTGGTAAAAAAAATAAAAAATAAAAAAAAAATCGCAATAAGCGTTTATTGATTGGTTTGCGCAAATTTTATAGCGTTTACTACAAAATAGGAGATAGTTTTGTTGCATTTTTATAAAAAAAAATTATAATTTTTTACTACCAATGGCGGCGATCAGCGATTTTTTTCATGACTGACATTATGGCGGGCATATCGGACAATTTTGACACATTTTTGGGACCATTGTCATTTTCACAGCAAAAAATGCTATAAAAATGCATTGTTTACTGTGAAAATGACAATTGCAGTTTGGGAGTTAACCACTAGGGGGCGCTGTAGGAGTTGTGTGACCTTGTGACGTGTGACGTCATTGATCGTGTTTCCCTATATTAGGGAACACACGATAAATGAAGCTGCCACTGTGAAGAACGAGGAAGCTGTGTTTACACACAGCTCTCCCCGTTCTTCAGCTCCGGGGATTGATCGCGGGACTCCGGCGGCGATCGGGTCCGCAGGTCCCGCGGCCGCGGTCACGGAGCTTCGGCCCGGGCTGGGCACTTAAAGAGGACGTACAGGTACGTGCCTGTGCCCAGCCGTGCCATTCTGCCAAAGGGGAACTGCAGGAGGCGGTCCTTAAGTGGTTAATGTCCATTTACCAGCGGTGTACATAAGACCCTAATCCAAGAGTTTATGCCGTATGTTGGAGATTTCAGTTTTACTTGCTTTGGCTATAGATCCACTTTGAGACACAGGGCTCATTCTTGAACAGAACACATTTAAGTAAAATACTTATATAAATGAATCAGTAAAAATACATAGCAATTAATAAATATTCTATCTAAATTGTTGAACCCCAGGCAAATACTATTTCATGCAGTTGAGCATTTTATTTTTAGAGTATCCATGGCCAAAATTCTAAATTCTATTCCTAGGCTAGTCCTATTAATCTGGAGGGGGTCTGCAAACATATTTTGTGAAGATCCCCACATATTTACTTCCTTGAATTCTGTGACATGTAGTGTCACTATGCCCTGTGAGTAGGCACTGCTGTGTCACACATTTCACAGAGCCTGCCTTCTGATCTACAGAGGTGCTGAGAGGAGGAGTTTCAGGAGGTGGAGTCCACACAGAAAATCACTGCAAGCAGCGAGGTACCATGGGATATATAGTCATTGAAATTGAAAGTAAACAGCAGAGAAGCTGCAAAGCATGCAGGGAATCCAGGAAGTTGTGGAAGGAGATGACCAAAGGATAGAAAGAACTTGCAACATGAACAGCGATTTTTAAAGTAAGCTTATATTGGAATCTCAAAAATAAGGGTATTCTGTGCCATTGCCATGCTGATGTCATAAAATCAATGTGTACGCTGTGGCCATAGAACTCCTTTAACAGTAGCAAGTGTAAACACCTGAGAATTTGACTTGGGATCAGTTTCTTGTAATCCCCTGTACAGTAGACCGAGCGAACAGAAGGATGAATTCAGTATTCTGCTGCTCCTTCATTCACAGGGTGGGGGCTGGGTGTTAATTACTTCATGAAAGCATACAAGCTGTCTGGCTGGGCTGTATCAATCTCACGACTGGGTGACCAGAAACACAAATTCTTGGCATTCAGCTTTAAGAACCCAAATTTTCATCATAATAAAAACAGTAACAAGATACTCACCAATAACTTTGATTTAAGCAAAATTTGTAGAACTTGTACCAGGATGTCCTGTAACAGAAAAAAAAAAAAATACACCCTAATTAACATCCTTGTGATTTGTTGGTATTGTGTCCAATATTACGTTATCTGGACAGTTTTCCAAAAAATGTGCGGCTCATTAGCGTTTTCTCACATTTCCAACAGCAACAGATCTAACAGAACTGTTGAAGTAAGGTAATGCTCAAATACGCAGTGCAACTTCTTCCCCACCCCTAGACACAACGTTGAATACAGTGCCCTTTCTTTTCCACATGGGTAGCCTGGCCACAGTTGTCAGAACTCCACATGGGAGCATTTCAGAAGATGAAAGCCAATAGATTTTGTATTGGTTGCCATTGCAGCACCGACAACAGCGTGCACATGTTTGTTACCACGACAAACTAATACACATACATAGGTAACCCAATCTGATCTGCTCAATCATACAGTTTAATGGTCCTCTTAGAGAGCCACCTATGACACAGATCTTTTTCGTGCCTTAGCAAAGTGCTTGGAGATCTCAATATAGCAGAGCACATAACTGGTTAAAGCGGTGGTTCACCCTCCTTCACATCATTAGACCATTACATTCGGCATCGTAGCACGAGCTACGGTATGCCGGTCTTAAATTTTTAATCCCCGTACTCACTGTGCTATCTCTCATTGAAGAATCCAACTCCCGCGGGGAATGGGCGTGCCTATGGAGAGGGAGGATGATTGACGGCCGGCTCTGACACGTCACGCTCCCCGAAGACAGCCGGAGTAGGTCTCGGTTCTTCACGGCGCCTGCGCACAGGCTATGCGCAGGCGCCGTGAATAACCAAGCCTATTTCGGCTATTTCCGGAGAAGCGTGACGTGCCAGGGCCGGCCGTCAATCACCTTCTCTCACCATAGGAACGCCCATTCCCCGGAATCTTCAATGAGCCATAGCACAGTGAGTACGGGGATAAAAAATGTAAGACCGGCATACCGTAGCTCGCGCTACGATGCCGAATGTAATGGTCTAATAAAAAAAAACATTTTTTTTTTTTTAAACAGGGTGAACCCCCGCTTTAAGGTCAGGGTAATTGAAAATTAAGCTCTGGATGCTGCTGTATTGACTGCCTACATCACAAAAGTATTCTGAGATCCTGAGAGATGCCAGAAAGATGTGCAGTTGTATGCATGCATGCAATTTGGTAAAGAAAGAAATTCAGGACGTGGGGGCAAACACAACACGTATGTTTGCAAATAAGACAAGGAAACCGCTTTAGGCTAGATTCACAATGTTGTAGGTGTGGGACGGCGTGAAAATGGCGCCTACTGCAGCACCCCCAGCCACAACGCACTGATGCAATTTCACAGACGTGCAGGGCTACCATTCATGCTTAAAGCGGGAGTTCACCCGAAAAAAAAAAATTGAGATTAGATTGATGCTCATTTTGTCTAGGGGAATCGGGTAGTTTTTTTAAAAACGAATCAGTACTTACCGCTTTAGAGAGCGATCTTCTCCGCCGCTTCCGGGTATGGTCTTCGGGTCTGGGCGTTCCTTCTTGATTGACAGGCTTCCGACGGTCGCATCTATCGCGGCACGAGTAGCCAAAAGAAGCCGAACGTCTGTGCGGCTCTATACGGCGCCTGCGCACCAACGTTCGGCTACTTTCGGAAAATCGTGACGCAATAGATGCGACCGTCGGAAGCCTGTTAATCAAGAAGGAACGCCCAGTCCCGCAGCCCATACCCGGAAGCGGCGGAGAAGATGCATCTCTAAAACGGTAAGTACTGCTTCAATTTAAAAAAAACTACCCGATTCCCCTAGACAAAATGAGCATGAATCTAATCTTAAAAATTGTGATTTCCGGGTGAACCTCCACTTTAATGGCACCCCCCTTGCATCTGAAAACACAATTTGTTTTCGGGTGCGAGAAATCACATGGTGCAAAAGCACCACAATTTCTCTGTGGCTGAACTTTTAAAAAGGTGTAGGGACCTTTCTTCCTACACGTACAGCAACCCATTCAAATAAATGGACCGCTTTGCACGCACAAACACAAGCCACAGAAGACGCGTGTGTGTGAACCTAGTGTTAAAGGGGAAGTAAACTCTCTATGAAGCCGTTTTTTTTTTAATAAGCTAGTATAGCAACGTATTGCAACACATTCCACATTAATAATAACTCCCAATTGCGTGTCTTACCGTTTTGCAACGGTTTTAAAAATTCTCCTTCCTGGGAAAAGGCAGCTCCATTTTAACTGCTGTCTTCGAGTCCGTCTAGCAATTTACTTCCGCCCTTCCTGATAGTCTGATCTGTATTCTCGCACATGCACATTGGTGTTCCTAGCTAAGACTCACTCTAGTTTTGGGATCACCATGACTACCATGTCCCACTGCAATATGCCATTGTTTTAATTGAACGCCGTGATGTCCTAATATTTACACCCCTTGTGACGTGCAAGGTCACAGGGGGTATATCAGAAAATATTGAATAAGACCAATATCGCTGGATCTCAGAGCTGTGCCACGAGTGAACATGAAGGACACAGCACACATCATTATGGACTTTACACACCGACATATAAATACATGTGGAACATAGCATACCATTTTTATCTGCGTACTATCTGTCAGTTGCTGTACTGTGTATATATCTTCTGTGTTGTATTGTAGCAGGATTGCCATCTGGAATGTGGACGCCTAATAGACAGAAAAATATCAGATATCATTGTACACTGCACCATACGTATTTTTTAGGCATTGGTGTAACATCAACACTTCAGCAAAGCTTTAACAGAGAATAAAACCAACAATAGAGTATAATTGTGATGCATGCTCATTGCATGGGTAGAGAGAGATGCGAGCTGTCTGGCAGGTTACAATAGCTCATGAAGCATTGTTAATTAACCACTTTTCCCACCACCTTCCCCTTGTCTCCAACTCTTCACGCTACATGGAATTAGGGAGCTCAATACATTACATTTGAGAAGATGGATTAAGAGATTAATTGTGGAAGGTCAACTTCAGACATAAACAATGCATGGAAATCATCTCTTTAGAGTAACATACTCCGGTGATCGACAAAAAGTCGATTGTGATCTACTTGCCAATCAGTGTCATAAGAGGTAAATCATAACCTGCCAAGCCACCCTACTCTCAGAAGGGGTCACCCCCTCAGACTTCAGATTGACGCACGAATCAGCACTGCAGAGCCATAGAAAGTCCTAGGCTCCTTTCTGGCTCTAATGCATCATATGAAACAGCCAAGGGAAGACCTGGAAGGATTTCTCCCAATCTGCTGGGTGCCACTGCATCTGAGGTCTGGCGAGTCAGTTTTACAGAGAAGGGAAAAATTCTGGCCGATCCTAGCTTGGGGGGGCAGATATTTGTACTGGAAGGGGGGTATTGTCGCATCATGTGGGGGGGGGAATATACCGTATTTATCTTCATACAACGCGCCCCGGCGTATAGTGCGCACCCCAACCTAGAAGAAAAATTCCTGAAAAAAAAAAATACTTACAGTTTGGATGCCCCTCGTCAGTGTCTTGCCCGGCATCCATCAGCAGCCTTGTCCGGTCCAGTGTCCTCCCCGCTGTTTTTCAGCCGATCCCCGCGCTGTGTTTGAATCACTCCGCCGACATATACCGAGCGCAGTACACTCGGCTCCTCTCGCGTAAAGGACGTACAGGACGTGACCGGGCAGGCTCGGCTCCGCTCGCAACTATACCCGAGTGTACTGCGCTCGGTATATGTCGGCGGAGTGGTTCAAACACAGCGCGGGTATCGGCGTATATCGCGCACCCACGATTTTGCCCTGATTTTAAGGGCAAACAATAGGATTTTTATAACAGCTTACCTGTAAAATCCTTTTCTTGGAGTACATCACGGGACACAGAGTCTTAATCATTACTATCTGGGTTATATTCCACCATCAGGTGCTGGACACTGGTGTAATCAATTAGAACAGGAAGTTCCCTCCCTATATAACCCCTCCCATACTGGGAGCACCTCAGTTTTTGTCCCAAGCAATAAGTGTCCCAATATCCCCAAACAAGAGGGGTGGGGACTCTGTGTCCCGTGATGTACTCCAAGAAAAGGATTTTACAGGTAAGCTGTTATAAAAATCCTATTTTCTTTATCGTACATCACGGGACACAGAGTCTTAATCATTACTATCTGGGATGTCCTAAAGCAATGCTTACTGAGGGGAGGGAGACACCAACAATGCAGACTGCCATGAGACACGAGGAATTCTAATGCTGCCTGCCGCATATTGTGCCAACAAAAAAAGGCTGCATCCTCCTGCCGTCTTATGTTCACTTGATAGGATTTAGTGAACGTAAGCACAAACGACCAAGTTGCAGGTCTGGCAAATCTGAGTCATAAAGGCTTGGTAATGCACCCCGCATGAAGTGCCTACTATCCTGGTAGGGTGTACCCCAAAAAGAAACAGGGGGAAGCCCTCTCTATAAACCACAAGCCTGAATAATAACCTGATGAATCAACAGATGATAATAGTTGATTTAGACGCTGCCTGCCCCTTGCTGGGGCCTCCTGGTAGCGCACCAACATCAGTCTTCCGTATCCGAGCAGTCGCTTCAGATAGGTCTTGACCTCTCTTACTATAACGAGAGAGCGCATAGCCATTTTAATAGCCGATCTGAACACTGCCCGCCCCATCTAGGGGCTTTCTGGCAACAAAACGTTAGGTTTCTATATCTGAAGCCTTCAGATAGATCTTTAACTGCTCTTATCTTTATTAAGAGAAGCAATAACCTCTCCTTCCGTGGATCAAGGTCCTGAAAAAAAGGAAAAGGAAGGCAAGAATATCTTAATTCAAGTGAACACTGGATCCTTCTGGCCAATAAGGTTGGGTGAGTATTTAACATCACCCTTCTTGTACAAATAATTAAGTATGGCTCTATACAAAGAAAGTTGCCAATACTCTCTTGCGGAGGCAGCCGCAACCAAGAACACCAATTCCCTCTTTAGAAGGATAAAGGGAAATATTTATGGTGCATCAGCCCAAGGTGCTGACTCTGTAAGCCAGCATACTGGATCCAATCCTCCGAGCACAAGGGCGCCTTAACTGGCGGACTTATACCTGTCACCCCTTGTATAACGGCCCAGATCAAGAGTGTGCCGAGATCGGACCCTTGATGGAACCTAAAGGCCAGCTCCATCTCTTTTCCAATGTAGAAAGGTAAGAATTTTACCTAGGACCTACTACCAAGGATTCCACCCCTTGGTTTCACACCAGGAATATGGGCCTTCCATATCCTAGGATATCTGGTCCTGGAGGCCAGCTGTCCTGTATGAATCAAGGTAACTGCCGCTGATTCTGTACGCCCCGATCCTCAAGAATGCAGGCTATAACAGCCAGACCATTAATACACATGTATGCAAGACAGGATGTAACCCTGCAAAGCAGGCCTGGACAAGCTGTAAGGGACCCTGGGTCCTCTACGATCAGTTCTGCTGTCCCTGCGCAGTAAGGTTGTATGGGCTATGCTGGAGCAATTAAGCCAGCTTCCGTTCTCTTCTGATGTAGCATGGAAGCCACGAAGGTTGCGGCCCTGGGGGGAGATAACACATAAACCAGCGACAACTGGGACCCCAGGGTCACTAAAAAATCTGTCCCACATGCGGGTGGATCCTTTGGCCTTGACAAAAAGTTGTTCAATCTCTTGTTGAACCTGGACGTCAACACCCTTTATGTGCAGGGTAACGTTTGTGACATTTGGTCAGAAAAAAGTCGGGGTGTAGAGGCCAATCTCCCGGACCCGATTGTTGATGGCTCCAGCGAATCGCCTGCCAATCTAGCATTCCATGAAATGACAATTGACAATAGGCAAGGCACAAGCTCTTCTCTGGTAACCAAAGTAAACCACTAGAGAGGCATAGTCAGATTGTATTCAGACAGAGCAACCCTGTAACCTAAACGTTCAGGTCCTTAAGCCGGATGCTCCATCCGTAGCTCTAGAAAGCTAGCAGATAAGGCTCCCTAGGAGCTTGACCACCTTCCCTGTGCCGTGGTCTCTTACAGGCCTGGATTCTATCCCTAGAGGCCAGTCCTCGCAACCTGCTCCCAGGTAACGGGTATGAAGGATATTCCCTTCTGCCAATCATTCAGTTAAGAACCCTAAACTGAAATTCCAGCATATCCCTGGGACAAGACTCCTAGGATAATGCTAAGTTAGGATCCACTCGTTCCAGGCCAACAGAGCAAAGTTTATATCAGCCTTGAATAAAACTGAGCATAGGGAACTGTGTTTGAATAAAGACAGCATATTCCCTCTAGACTGGGATCCCAACCCAGGAGTTCCAGATAATTAATCATGCTGGACTCCCCTAGGCCCAGCCATGCTACTGACTGATCTGTCAGCACGGGTTTGCCTCGGAATGACATTACTGCTATACCCTGGGCCTTTAGCCCTGCTAGAGGTGGGCCCTAGCAGCCTTGTAAATAAACACACATGCAAATAGCTCCCCCTATGTGCATGTGGCAACCTTTAAAGCCATATGCCTCTATGGAAGCGTGTGTTCATAGAAGCGTGAGTTCATAAGAATATGTTTTCCGCAAACACACGAAAGAGGGGGCGTGCTGTATACACGCATACATATAGCATGTGAGCTATGAACAAGCATCCTGCAAGCAAGTATGCGCCTATGTAAGGCCAAGGAATCCTGTATAATTAAGGAAACCTAATTATAATGCCTCCTAAGTCAAACTCTAGGCAAACATGCATTCTTATGCGATTCAGCAAATTTTCATGCGATCCAACATCTATGCATCTTAAGCACTCCTGTGCGGACATGTACACTTGTGGGACCAAGGATTCTTGTATGATCGAGCACCACTGTGCGATCCAGCAATTTTTTTTTTTTTTTTTTTTGTTTTTTTGCAATTAAGCCTTTTAATGCGATTTTTGGCATTTTTGCGGACACAACCTCTCTGTGTGACCAAATATGCCTGAGTAATCCAGGACTCGGGTAATCAGATAACCATGTGTGAACCCGCATCTTTATGCACTCCAGCATCTTTAGGCGATTTCAGACCTTTTTGTGGAAAAAGGCCTCTCTGTGTGACCAAATATCCTTGGGTAATCAAGGATTGTGGTTTGTCAGGTAAACCTGTGTGATTCCGCATTTCTATGCACTCCAGCATCTTTATGCGATTTTAGGCATTCCTGTGGAAACACGCCTCTCTGTGTGACCAAATACCCTTGGGTAATCAAGGATTCGGGTTATCAGGTAACCATATGTGATCCCGCATCTTTATGCGATTTCAGGCACTCCTGTATAAAACAAGCCTCTCCGTACGACCAAATATCCTTGGATAATCAAGGACTCGGGTTATCAGATAACCATGTGTGATGTCGCATCCTTAAGCATTTCCATGCGATTTTAGGCATTCCTGTGGAAACAAGTCTCTCTGTGTGACCTAAATAACTTTGGGTAATCAAGGACCTGGTTTATCAGGTAACCATGTGTGCTCCCGCATCTTTATGCACTTAAGCATCTTTATGCGATTTTAGGCATTCCTGTGGAAACAAGCCTCTCTGTGTGACCTAAATAACCTTGGGTAATCAAGGACCTGGGTTATCAAGTAACCATGTGAGATCCCGCATCTTTATGCACTTAAGCATTTTTATGCGATTTTAGGCACTTTGCTGTGATTAAACACCCTTATGTGAACATATAAAATCATACGAACAAAATAACATGTCTCTTTATGTGATCAACAATAAAACATGCTTTGTTACCGGTTTTTACCCCACATGCATTTTGAACATTCCAAACTCATGTACTTCATGGAAACATGTGGACTGTAAAGAGGCAGTTATGCTCTGCAGATGTGCGTCTCTGCAAACCTGCAACGTTAGCCATGTGCACAGCAGCAAATGTGCACCCCCCCTGTTGTGCATTCGGTTAGCCTGAAGCCAACACCAGGATGAGGACTTTAAAGAGACAGAGGCTCTGGCCGTCTAGGCTAAGTGAAGTTATATGCAGCTTGGATCTCTGAAAAGACTGCAGCTGCAACCAGAGCTTTTGGGGCTTCTGATAGTTTTCTCCTCATTAACACCTGTTATCTGTTCACTGACAGTGAACCTTCATCCTCAGGTCTTTCAATCCCTTGTGTGAGGATTTAGAGCAGGGAAAGTGACACACCCTGTTTTCTGCTTGTGAGGCTGCTGTGAATATAGCAGTTAACCTCTTATAGACCTATACATGCAATGCAACAAAACATATGCAGAGTGCTGCAATGTTGGGGGAGGCTCACGCCTGACAGGGCGGCTGATAGCCAATTATGTGAGCTATCTTAAGTCTCTACAGGGGAGGATAGTATCATGCAAGCATGATAAAAAGGGCCACCAGATTTAGGTGGTGATACCCCTTCCTACCCCTGAACCCTCTTTTACGGGGAGACAAAAGAGTCCTAAGCAAAAAGCAGGGGAACTTTAACCCTGGTGCATCAACAGCTGAACTTAGTCTAGCAAATAATGCTTACTAACACAGCTAGATGCCGAGTAGGTGTCTTAAGTGAATCTGTATCCAATTTCCACAAGGTGCTTACGTGCTCAAGCTACCGTGTCCCCCTGGCTTCTCTGACGTCTGGGCCTTTTGAAGGGGCCGCCCTGCATCTGCACCATGAGCCGGCGCGCGTGCGCCAGCGGCAACCACATCGTCCCCCCGCCTTCAAAGCGCGCCCCTCTCACGCACGCGCGCGTAGGGGAATGGTGGAGGCGGGGGGAGAGGGAGATCCCCCAAGGAGCCGTAGAGACTACGAGGGACCCCCCCATCGTGGCAGAGCCTGAAGCGGAGGCAGTAAGCCGCACCCTAGATCAGCTAACATTGAGCTTCTGTTTCTGGAAAGCATGGCAAGCGAAACACCCGGCATGTCCTCTTAGGGCCCTTCGTGGAAAACAGATAAGACATACTCATGTAGGGGTACCAACCTCCTGAATGGGAGATCTATGGGTATTACAGCCATCCTGTCTCAACAGACATAGTGGTTTCTTTGCCAAGGCACACATGCATTATAGGCAAGATCCAATAGCCCCTTCAGCGGAGGACTAGGACCCACTAGGGGAGGTATATGGGTGCCAGAGCCATCCTGTCTCAAAAGACTTTGTGGTTAAGTTGCCCATGCATAGAAGCATAAAATAGGCGAGACCCATAATCCCCAATGGAGAACCCACTGTCGAAGGCACACATGCATTATAGGCAAGACCCAATAGCCCCTTCAGCGGAGGACTAGGACCCACTAGGGGAGGTATATGGGTGCCAGAGCCATCCTGTCTCAAAAGACTTTGTGGTTAAGTTGCCCATGCATAGAAGCATAAAATAGGCGAGACCCATAATCCCCAATGGAGAACCCACTGTCGGACCAAGTCCCGTAGGTACCTCCGCTTACCTTTCCACGCTGCAGGGTATTGCAAAGCAAGAGGCCCAGCCTTCACCCCTCAACGCGGGCTTCGTCTCAGACCTTCAGGGACTGGGGTCCATAGCAGGTCACCTCTCCCCTGGACCTATATAGCACCCTGGCAACAGAAAAAATATTTGGTCTTTGACATCGACCAATGTACTGGAACCCAGGGTCCAGCTCTCAGAGAGAAGCATTATAGGCAAAACCTCGTTCTTTCTTCCCGAGGCCCGGGTACCGTCCACTTTGGCTATGAAGCACCTTGGACGGATCCGGATTTTATGGAGGCTTTTTACATCCAGCATGGATCCCTCCAGTGGAGCTCCTCAGAGCACATGTTAATTCGTGACCAACACCTTAGACACTGGTGAAAAAACTGAGGTGCTCCCAGTATGGGAGGGGTTATATAGGGAGGGAACTTCCTGTTCTAATTGATTACACCAGTGTCCAGCACCTGATGGTGGAATATAACCCAGATAGTAATGATTAAGACTCTGTGTCCCGTGATGTACGATAAAGAAAAGTGCACGGTATACACCGATAAATACGGTATTATGTTACTCACTACTGACCCTTGAACCTAACGACCACTAAACTTTGCATCACTTACCATTGACCCCATGAACTCTCCAAACTTTCCTTACTTTTAATTGGGCTTTGTTAGGTTTTTGCCATAAAAAGGAAAAACATGCTGCACCCTGGTGATCTTGATCTCTCATGTTTGGGGAGACCTCCACACCCTCTAGGGGTGCCTACCCCTGTTGTAAAGTATTCTCTTTCACAGCACCCAACAATGTTACCAACCTGCAAGGTATATCGGTTTTTAAAGCAATTGGTAACCAATTCTCCTTTGGACAATTGATATAACCAAGTTAGTTTCCTTCCACTGTGACGGCTGGCATAGAAAGCTGTAAACCTCTGGTAACTGCGCTCCAACTGAAATAAATAAATACAAAAAATCATTCACATTTGGGGGCGAAAAGAAAATGAAAGGTTTGATTCATACAATGTATGTGGCAAGAGGGAAAGAATACCACTCCACATTAACATGGTTAATGACAGTTGGTTTTTGAAGTATAACTGTACTTTCACCAAGAATTATATTTGTGCTCGCCCCTGCAGCGAACGAAAAAAAATAAATGCTAAATTAGTGGGATACCTTTCCTGAAGATAAAGGCCGATTCCTGATTCCAACAGCATGGGCTGGATCTAGGTTTACAGTCTACACTACTGATAAGCTGTTCCAGGCCACCACTAGGCAGTACTAGATTGGAGCCGCATTGGGCTAAAAGCGCAGCCTTTACCAAATCGCATTAGTCAGCAGCTTTGAAATCGCTCTGAAGTAGCGCAATTTCAAAGCTGCACCAGAGTGAATCAGGGCTTAAAGTGTATTTAAACCCAACAATGAACTTCTCGTATTTGTTCCCTTTTGAGTTTGCTAAATAGACCACTGAAAGTGTTTTGTTATATCCATTTAATACGTTCCAAAAAAATACCAGAAATCTTTTGAGCCGATAACTTCCAGTGCGCTCTGCCTGTGCACAAAGGAGGGGGTCATTGGGGCAGAGGAGAGATTTATGTTCCATGTAATCCATCAGAAATGAAGTAGGTAGGGTTGACAACACAGGCTTAGTATAGGAAACTGATCTAATGTTAACGAGTGCCATCATCCCTTAAATACACGCATAAAGGGGGGGGGGGGGGGGTGTAAAGACGAACCAGAATTTTTTGCAAAAAAAATATATATAATTTGTACAAAAAGTTTACACAGTCTTACAAAAGTACAAATTTTAAGTGCTTAATCCTTTGATGCCATTATGTACAATATTTGATGACGTACCCCAATTATATTTACATTCCCGGCAGTTTTCTCTGCTACATTCTGAAACCTCTGAAGAAGAATCCTTGAAATTAGTCAGTTGTCTTCCCTTACACTACATTGGGAGTAGTCTCATATTTGCTGTTTATACCTTAGGATATGATATTCATACTAATTGCCAATTAAAACATGTACATTTGTATGATTTTTAAACTTTTTGTACAGACAAATTATATTTTTTACAAAAATTTCCAGGTCATGCCTACATAGCCCCAATCAAAAGAGGGGGTTTTCTTCTATGACAACAGGCTTAGGAATTCAGAGCCATGTCAAAAAGAAAAGGTAGGAGCACACTATATTTCTTGCACGTAAACAGTTATTTTTATGTACTTTCAGGATGTTTAAAATGCTAAAATGTGCTTGTATTGCAGTAATGTAATAATTTTTTTTTTTCTTTGACACAGTTCCCCAGAAACGTTTGCTGTACATAATAAGGTCCGTTGGCAAGGACCATAGGGTGAGTACATGGATTGAAAACTAACTACAAGGGCAAGTTCAGAGGGTGGTTATAAATGGGTAATACTCAAAATGGTCAGGGGTGGGTAGTGGGGTCCCACAGGGTCCTGTGCTGGGACCAATCCTTTTTAATTTGTTCATAAATGACCTGAAGGATGGGGTAAACGGTTAAATCTCTGTATCTGCAGACGATACCAAGCTAAGCAGGGCAATAACTTCTCTGCAGGATGTGAAAACCTTGCAAGAAGATCTAAACTAATTAATGGGATGGGCAACTACATGGCAAATGAGGTTTATTATAGATTTTTTTTTTAAATAATGCATTTGGGTGGCAAAAATATAAATGAAATTCATACACTGGGAATAGAACCTCTGGAGGAATCTAGGATGGAAAAGGACCTGGGGGGGCCTAGTAGATAAGCTTAGCAATGGCATGCGATGCCAAACTACTAACAAAGCAAACAGAATATTGGCAAGCATTAAAAAAGGGATTACCTCCAGAGATAAAGCGATAATTCCCCCACTCTACAAGACTCTGGTCCAGCCGCACCTGGGGGTATGCCGTCCAGTTCTGGGCACCAGTCCTCACAAAGCGTACTAAAAATGGAGCGAGTTCAAAGAAGGGCAACCACGCTCATAAAGGGTCTGGAGGATATTGGTTATGAAGAAAGGTTGCGAGCACTGAACTTATTCTCTCTGGAGAAGAGATGCTAAAGAGGTGATATGATTTCAATGTACAAATACCGTACTGGTAACCCCACAATAGGGATAAAACTTTTTTGCGGAAGAGCGTTTGAGACACGTGGCCACTAATTAAAATGACTACACAGAGGGTTTTTTACTGTATGAACGGCAAGAATGTGGAATTCCCTTCCAGGCGGTGGTCTCAGTGGGGAGCATCGATAGATTCAAGAAACTATTAGATAAGCACCTGAACGACCACAACATACAGGGATATACAATGTAATACCGACATATAATCACACACATAGGTTGGACTTGATGGACATGTGTCTTTTTTCAACCTCACCTACTACATAACATTTTAAGTTGACAACAGACAACCAATAGGAGTTTCAGTTCGCCAATCACAAGAACAAGAATGTTTTAGTATAGGATAGATTGACTATGGAAGTGTTGACCACCCCCTCCCCCATCAGGTTTTATGCCTGCATTTGTTCCCATAGGGGACATTTACTCTCGGTCATCCTAAAGCAATGGATAATCCACTTTTTATTCCTGATCTGATGACAATTTAAAAAAGGGGACATTTTCCACAGGGGGCACCTTTTCTGGGAAAACCAGTTTAGCCAGGAATTTTCTACCTTTGAAAGATTTCTTCTCACTACTTATGTTTCTGAAACAGGGATTAAAGGGACTAGGGATAACTGATGCAAATGAAATTCGCTTTTTCAGAAGCGACGGTTAAAAAACTGACCGATATTACGGATATTGCTTCAAGGGGTTTGTTTTATTGTAATAAAAACGTATTGCGGCTCAGAAACAACTCGGCTGTTATCCCCACAAGCCGATGCTTTGTTCGGGTCTGGGATCTAGTAACCAGGAAGATCTTGACGTGCAGAGGTGGGGCTCGGGGTCTTATATACCCCCGATTTCTCCATAAAGAGTACCTGTCAATGCCCATTACTGTCACAAGGTATGTTTACATTCCTTGTGACAGCAAAAACAAATAAAAAAAGGACAGTGTAATTTTTTTTTTTTAAATGTACAAAATATCGGCAAATAATATTGTCTATCGGCAGGAGATGTGGCCAAAATATCGGTATCGTATCGGTCCTGAAAAAAAAAAACGATTTTGGTTGATCCCTAAAAAGGGACATCTCCCCAAAGAGACACAGTTAAAGAAAACGGACATGGGTTTCAACACTTTCCTACAATACTCCTTGAGGAAAAAAAAAGTTTTGCTTTACATATAATGCAGCAGCTGCTCTCGCTCACTACTAGAGGAAGGTACAGAGACAAGCAAGAATAAATCACCAGCACTAGTTGAGTTACCCTACACTCATTAACTACAGGGCTAAAATGCATGCTTTACAGACATTAATCTATGTTATTCTTGGTTTAATATTGGGAATCGTTACCTACCAAAAAAAAAAGCTGACATTTAATATATTCAGCCTCACATTGAGCTTACAAAGTAATAAAAGCTGTATAGTATGCAGGAAAATTGATATCCATGTGCTGAAATGACTGCATAATTCTGATTGCCATAATGCTAGTATTCTCTCCAGCGTCATCAGAAAATAATCTGGAAATGTTTTTTTACACTTCCACGTCTGACAATTATTGCATCATTAGGTCATCTCCTAAATGTATAGGAACATGTCTAACAAATGTTTAAAAAAAAAAAAAAAAGAAACACAGCTCTCAAAAGACTATTTTCCATAAAGGAAATGAGTAAATCCTTATTATGGAGGAAAATGTATCCATATCATACCTCAGAGGGTAATGCAAATGTGCAGAACTGTTGAAAAGGCCACGATCCAGAGCTGAGGACTTGTATACTGAAATCCACTGCAAAGATAAAAACACAGCAAGGTTAAAAATGCTTGTTACATATGAAACCAGACAATTTCTATGTAGTAGTAGCCCCAAAACAGAAACATTATTTTGTGATAAACTCTTTCCAAATGGGAAATCTGTACCAAGATGAAGGAGATGCCTAGCAAAGGGAGAACAAAGAACAGAAAACCCAAGGGGGAATGGTACCCATAAAGCATTAGTACCTCGCCAACTTTACTTGCTGACGAGAGGGCCAACAGGTTTTTTTTTTTTTTGTAAGGGAATATATAACGATTTTAAGAATTTTTTTTAAGTTGAATAAAATGACATACTGTCAAAAAGCTACAGCACCAAGGATCCAAAGCTTACAATGTTGCAGGCAACATTATAAAAGGACACAAAACTCAACCAAATCAGTACGTGAAAAATACTATTCAAGAAACAAAAAAGTTCGTACTAACCTCGATGGTGAAACTGAATGTTCATTTTCAACATTAAAAAGGTGTCCTAAAATGGGTTTAACCCATTGTACATATCACTTTCAATATGTCTCTACAAAAGGTGGTTCTTCAATTTATGGCGTTTAGGATAACAATACAATGTAAAAAAAGGGGAAGAACTCATTGTGTTAATGAAACAGAATGGGAAAGGTTGGCACAAAACTTTGGGACAACCTTCTTGGGGTCTTTTTCTACGATTTTCTTCAGCGCAGATTAATAATTGTGTGTGCTTAGTAAAATATTTTAAAAGGAATATTTCCAGCCAATAAGTACGTTCTGGAAGCTATTGGGACTATATAAGAAAATTAACCTTTTTTCACACTATTCCAGTCAGCTTCCTCAGGAGAACATCCTGCTCCTGGAACAAAGACACTCCTGAGGCAGGTGCTTTAGAGGGCTGAAGGCGGTGGTGAAGCCTGGCTTAGGAAGTGTCTGGCATTAACGGAGGTACAAGAAGATGTACCTTCGGAGTGGAGAGGAGGTCAGTCAGCAAGATGAAGCTGGTCCGAGTGGGGAGTCGGGGAGCTATTGCTGCCAACAGAGGAGATGCACTCTGGAGAGAGGAGAGATTGAAGAAGCGAGCCACGAGGAAGGGCCGCACGTCAGTGGCGTGAACCGGAAGACATTCCGTCAGAAAGTGCCGCTCAGAGAAGGAAAAGGAGAGAGAGGAGTGTTCTCTCTCCGTCTTCTGACAGAAGAGCCACCAGAGGCCAAAGTGTCTGTCTGGAGGAGCTGAGGGTGATGCCTCCTAACATACCTCCTACAGCAGTTAGACCTCAAGAGAGAAGTGTATTGGTCAGTAGTGCTATACAGACTCCAATGGCAATGAATTCAGTTTCCCAGAGCAAATCTATACAGCTGTCAATCCTTTCTGAAGTGTAAGGTTCTTTGACAAAAGTGTTGGTACTTTTTACATTGAGGCACTTCTAAACTGCCAGTAAAACACTGAGCGCTTTTGCGTTGCTTTTCAGGCGCTTTCCAATAATTTCAATGGAGAGGGGCATGTTTAAGGTTTTTTTTCTTAGCGATCCAAAGATGCTGCTTGCGGGTTTTTCACCGCCTCACCAAGCACCGACCCAGTGAAAGCATTCATTGATTTTAATGGAAATAGGTTTTCATGGCCTTTTCATGTTCTTTTTTAGTGCGAAAGCACCCGAAAATCACTGCAGTCTATGCAAACCAACAACGTCAGTACATCACCCAATGTTACCAGTAATTTTTCTCATAATATGGTTACACAAATGACCTTGTCACATAGTAATTGAACAACAAGTAGAGTATGTCTGAGACATGCCTTAAAGAGGTCCTCCCATGCAAAGTTTCCCCTCTGGCATTTCATTTACAAGCTATGATAAAAAGGGAAATATTTGGATGGGGAAATTCATGGACAAGTTGTCTCTTCTTCCTTCAGCAAAATAATCTGCATCTTCTTAAAAAACATGGACAAATAAGATGATGAAAGATGTAGACCTATTACTTGGTTCTTTTTTCAACTGGTTGCAAGCATTTTGCATATTTTTCAGTGTGATGGCAAAAAAACATCCTGAATTATGTGCTGGCCCTTTTTCAGCATGTTGATCATGCACTGGAAGCATACAAGAACTTTGGCGGATTTGAATGGTTCAATTATGACAAATCATTTCGCCAAAAATTAGCTGTTCAGCCATCACTTAAATGGGGGATGCAAGACATTAGGCTATGGCCAAATTGAATCTTGCCTAAAGAACAACCGGTGAACAGATTAATTACGCCTAATTTAGTCACATGTGTATATCGGAAAGGCGTCTGCTTTGCCTAAATCGCAGTGTAAGTGGAACACTGCTTGTAGATACAGGCACAAGTGTTCCTCTTGTGCAGCACTCATCCGCTGGCCAAATGTTACAAGAAAATAAATGGCGCAGCTCAAAGTTTACGTGATATTTTTCAGAAAAGTCTGCACAACAGTGAGGCTTTCCATTAATGCGTCCATGGTTGGACATATACCCAGACAGGGAGAAGGCCCTATTCCTAAATAATGGTTTCAGTTATGGATTCCCACTCCCTTCATGTGCTGGGCCAGGTTGTGAGGTGGTTTCTAATTTAAAGTCGGTGGATGGAAAGTTTTTCCCAGATTGTAAGGGATAATCTTAGGGAGATTTTAGAAGACCAGGTAGCAGGCCTTTTTCAAAACTCTAGGACAGGGATCTGCAATTAGCGGACCTCCAGCTGTTGCCAAACTACAAGTCCCATGAGGCATAGCGAGACTATGACAGCATCAAGCATGACACCCATCGGCAGAGGCATGATGGGACTTGTAGTTTGGCAACAGCTGGAGGTCCGCTAATTGCTTATCCCTGCTCTAGGATTTCTCTACCATTTTCCCGAAAATAAGACCCATTGTGATTTTCTAGGATGGCTGCAATATAAGCCCTACCCCAAAAATAAGCCCTAGTTGAGGTCCATGTGAAATCACATAATCCGCTCAGTGAAAGGAATTATATACAGTGGGTACGGAAAGTATTCAGACCCCCCCCCCCTTACATTTTTTACTCTTTGTTATATTGCAGCCATTTGCTAAAATCATTTAAGTTCATTTTTTTCCTCATTAATGTACACACAGCACCCCATGTTGACACAAAAACACAGAATTGTTGACATTTTTGCAGATTTAATAGAAAAAAAAAAACTGAAATATCACATGGTCCTAAGTATTCAGACCCTTTGCTGTGACACTCATATTTAACTGTTGTGCCAAAATGTGCTGTCCATTTCTTCTGATCATCCTCGAGATGGTTCTACACCTTCATTTGAGTCCAGCTGTGTTTTATTATACTGATTGGACTTGATTAGGAAAGCCACACTCCTGTCTATATAAGACCTTACAGCTCACAGTGCATGTCAGAGCAAATGAGAATCATGAGGTCAAAGGAACTGCCTGAAGAGCTCAGAGACAGAATTGTGGCAAGGCACAGATCTGGCCAAGGTTACAAAAAAAATTCTGCTGCACTTAAGGTTCCTAAGAGCACAGTGGCCTCCATAATCCTTACATGGAAGACGTTTGGGAACGACCAGAGCTGACCGTCCGGCCAAACAGATATCGGGGGGGAAGAGCCTTGGTGAGAGAGGTAAAGAAGAACCCAAAGATCACTGTGGCTGTGCTCCAGAGATGCAGTCGGGAGATGGGAGAAAGTTGTAGAAAGTCAACCATCACTGTAGCCCTCCACCAGTCCGTCCTTTATGGCAGAGTATCCATGCAAGACACATGAAAGCCTGCATGGAGTTTGCTAAAAAAAACACCTGAAGGACTCCAAGATGGTGAGAAATATGATTCTCTGGTCTGATGAGACCAAGATAGAACTTTTTGGTCTTAATTCTAAGCGGTATGTGTGGAGAAAACCAGGCACTGCTCATGACCTGTCCAATACAGTCCCAACAGTGAAGCATGGTGGTGGCAGCATCATGCTGTGGGGGCGTTTTTCAGCTGCAGGGACAGGACGACTGGTTGTATCAAGGGAAAGATGAATGCGGCCAAGTAAAAGGGATATCCTGGACGAAAACCTTCTCCAGAGTGCTCAGGACCTCAGACTGGGCCGAAGGTTTAACTTCCAACAAGACAATGACCCTAAGCACACAGCTAAAATAACGAAGGAGTGGCTTCACAACTCCATGACTGTTCTTGAATGGCTCAGCCAGAGCCCTGACTTAAACCCAATTGAGCATCTTTGGAGAGACCAAAAATGGCTGTCCACCAACATTTACCATCCAACCTGACAGAACTGGAGAGGATCTGCAAGGAGGAATGGCAGAGTATCCCCAAATCCAGGTGTGAAAAACTTGTTGCATCTTTCCCAAAAAGACGCATGGCTATATTAGATCAAAACGGTGCTTCTACTAAATACTTTAGATCAGATCGCCACGTGGTGAACCACAGGGCACCTCCAGACCGAGTACTTAGGGACTCGAGGCTGTTCCGACAAATTTCCAGACGCTATGCACTTTTTGATGCCTGTCGTGTTCTCCATCCTGGCGATCGCCAATTCACATTCTAGTCAGCAACCCCCCCCCCCCCCCCCCCCCTGGAAACACTCCCGAAGATTTTTTTTTTGTGAACAACCCTACCCTACGGCTGGTCAAGGCAGTGCTGATCCAACCGATCTCCTGGTCTGACCATGCCCCAGTTCTGCTGACCTTAGCAATAGGCTCCCCAGTTACCAAACCCTGCACCTGGCGCCTGAACACATTTCTCCTCCAGCACCCCCCCTCTCATCCACCTTGAGGAATTACTTAGAGGAAAACGACACTCCTGATATAACCCGATCCACTCTGTGGGAGGCCCATAAGGCGGTGGTGAGGGGGAAATGCATGGGTCTGTCTTTAGCCATGAAATAAAAAAACGCTCAGGCATTGAAACAGTGTACAGAGGCGGAACTTAAGGTCTTGGAACGACAGTTGCAAGATTCTCCTACATTATCGCTCCTAAAAAAGATCTCCACGCTGAGGGCTACCCTGGGAGAGATAGCGCTGGGCAAGGTGGAGAAAGCACTACTTAGGCTTAGACAAATGTTCTACGATAGGGGCAACAATCCTGGCCAGAAAACTCTGACAGCGCACAAGCCGCGACTCCGCACCAGGTCAAGAACAAATCGGGAGACCTGGTTTCCCACCCCAAGGACGTAGTCCACTCCTTTGGAGACTTTTACACAACTCTATACAATAACCCTGACATTCCCAGTAACCCTCCATCTCCTGAACTCACTCAACGCATGACTCGTTATCTGGAGCAGAGTGGTGTCTCCAGGCTCAAACCCTCAGATCTAGCCCCACTGAACGCATCTGTCTCGGTGGAGGAGCTGGAACAGACCATTAAATCGTTACCCTCACACAAAGCCCTCGGGACCAGATGGTTTCCCCTATAAATACTACAAAACATTCCTCCCCCTACGGTTACCTCGCATGTGTAAACTGTTTAATGCATTTCTCAGGGACACTCCTGTTCCCGGGGACATGCAACGCTCCTTCATCACAGTGATTCCAAAGCCAGATAAGGACCCCTCCCTGTGTGCCAACTACAGGCCTATCGCCCTCCTAAATTCGGATTCAAAGATCTTCAGTAAATTATTATCCATCCGACTGAATTCGGTTGTCCCCTCCCTTATACACAAGGACCAGGTGGGATTTGTCCCGCTTCGTCAAGCTGGGGACAACACTAGGAAAATAATTGACCTGGTGGAGGTGGCGACTAGGGAGGGCCAGAGGTCCATATTACTGGGCCTGGACGCCGAGAAGGCCTTTGACCGCTTGGGATGGCCCTTTCTGTTCGCTACGCTGCGCCATGTGGGATTTAAGGGGCCATTTCTGCGGGCTATCCAACACCTGTACTCCGACCCATCCTCCCAAGTCAAGACCCCCCTTTGCCCTCTCCCCCGCGTTTCCAGGTAACTAACGGCACCAGGCAGGGGTGTCCTCTGTCTCCCCTGCTGTTCGCGCTCTGCGTAGAACCCCTGGCAGCAACCATCCGTCAGTACCCAGATATTAGAGGGATCTTAGTTAGAGACCAAGAGTTTAAAATATCATTATTTGCAGACGATATCATCCGCACACTCACTCAACCTAGAATCTACCTCCCGAACCTGCACGCGGAGCTCGATCGCTTCGGAGCGCTCCCAGGCTACAAAATAAATGCGTCCAAATCAGAAGCGCTCCCGATTAACATCCCCGACGGGGAGGTGGCCCACCTACGATCCAATTTCCCCAATAGCTGGAAAACCTCCTCACTGAAGTATCTGGGGATCCACATCACCCCCATCTACACCACCCTTTATCAGCAGAACTCCTCCCCCCCCCCTTTTTCCGCAACATTAGGACCCTTCTACAACAATGGAGAAAGCACCACATCTCCCTATTGGGGAGAGTAGCAGCAGTAAAGATGGCGATTCTCCCAAAAATACTCTACCTGTTTCAAACCCTGCCCATTCCAGTGCCCTACGCCCATTTGAGAAAACTTCAGACTGACCTGCTCCAGTATACATGGAATTACAAGCGTCATAGAATCCCCCGGTCTGTGTTGCTGGCGGCAAGATCAGAGGGGGGTCTGGTATACCCTGATCTAGTTAAGTACTACCAAGCGACCCAGTTGAAGGCAGTAGCCTCCTGGTTCACGTTACGTTCATACAATAAATGGACACAAATAGAAAAGCTGTGGCTGGCCCCGGTACACCAAAACAACTTATTATGGAGTGCGGATGTGGAGGTTGATCCCGGTCGCATGTTGGGTCCTATGACCCAGCTCAGACGCACGTGGCGCAAATTGATACGCCAGCATAAGCTAACCTCCGACAGCTCCCTCCTGACCTCTTTCGCCAGCAACCCCAAAATCCCGGATAGCCTCACCCACAGAATGTCCGCTCCATGGACAACGAGGAACCTTTTCCACTTTGGGAACCTAGTGGATCCCCTGACTCGCAAAATGCGCACATTTGTGGACATACAGGCCAAGTATGATTTGCCGCGCCAGGAGTTCTATGGATATCTCCAGATACGCCACTATGCTCTGACAATCGCTCCAAACCTGCAGTCCCCCCCCCCCCCAACAGCTTTTGAAAGGCTGATATTGGCAGGCACAGCAGAGAGGGGCTTGACCTCTAACATATATAAAATATTGAACTCTCGGCCCGTAGATACTGTGGGCAAACACGCATATATGCTTAGGTGGGAAAAGGCCCTAGGCGAGGAGATCTCCGGAGAGCACTGGCGGGTGATCTGGTCTCAAGCGGCAAAAAGTTTGATCTGTACTTTATACAAGGAGAACATATATAAAATCCTCTACTTCTGGTACATGACACCTGATGTTCTCCACACCATTTACCCAACCACCTCGGACCGCTGCTGGCACCGTCAGCGGGACAGGGGAACGCTTATCCATGTTTACTGGAGTTGCCCATTGATCGTCCTCGTCTGGAACTCGGTCCAGCAATTATTGGACCGACTTCTAGACAGGACACTCCCCCTGACCCCGAAAGTTTATTTATTAGGATTACCCCCACCGAACATCCCAGCACCCTACAAGAAACTGGCCAGACATATCCTCACAGCAGCGCGATGTCTGGTGGCTTTACACTGGAAGCGCTCCGCCCCTCCCCCCCCTGAGGCCCTATATGCCAGGATAAAGGATGTGGAATGAATGGAGAGGGTGACGGCCAGAATGCTAGACAGACTGGAGGCCCACAACGAGGTTTGGGAGCTTTGGCACCGCCGGGAGGAGGTATCCTGATCAGGTAGCTAAACCACACTGGTGATTTCCCATCCAATTCCCCCCCCCCCCTTCTTTTTGCTGTTTCCTTTCTTCTCCTCTTCTTCTTATCTCTTCCCGTGAGCCCACGGGTGATTCGAGATCGTTCACTAGTACAATGTTGCACTGAAATGTTTATCTCGTACCTTGCACTTAACCGGTTTATGTAGCTAAGGCTCAGTACGAACTATTCGCTACCTCGTGAGAGGACACATAACTGGTCAGATAAAGCTTTGGAGATTGTCAAATATGTTAATGACCACTCCACTAGTTGTTGCTTACGTGAATGGTCCTACATGTATACGTATATTGAAAACTTCTAGATAAAACTTATTGATAAAAATAAGGTGGGAGTCCAATAGCTTAAAAGTGTATATCCGCCCTGACTTGTTTCTCTAATTTTCTTTAGGTATTACATGCACTGTGTGGAACATATATTTTGGGCAAAAAAAAAAAAGGAGGGTCTCAAAGGATTTATTTTAAAAATTAACCAAGCCTTCAGAGTATTTCAAGGTTCTATGGAAGGGTACAAGAGGATTAAAGTGGTGTCAACTTTATAATAGGTTAGCCAGATTGTACCAATATTGGCCCCCTCCATCCATTTTATCTATCCATTTAGGGGCAAATGATTTTGATAGGATCAGAACATTAGGATTTATTATTTATGATAAGACCCGACTTGCATAGATTTAAGTTGTCTTCTCCCAATACGACAGTGATTTTTTCTGAGATTGTTTCTAGGTTATCCTGGTTGTTTTCCCCACAACGCAGGGCTATGGAAAAAATTAGAAAAAGAATAAACAGAGCAATGGAAAAATACTTACCCTCTGAATGGTTTCTTCTACAGACACATTGAGTTAGAAAAAGGGCTTCAGGGCCTATATCGTCAAGATGGAATTCATCTTTCTGATGTAGGCTTAGACATTTTTAATTTAGGCCTACAGAGTTGTACTGACATGGCCGCGGGTATTTGTTAGGTTGGGGTTTTTCTTTCAAAAACCCGGCTGGTGGGGACATTTTGGTAAATTCAGTGAAATATGCTCAAATCTAATAACTGAGCAAAAAAGTTAATGTTATTTGTTATAATTTAATACATTAGGAATTTTGGTGATACGAGATAAAATTGTTATTTATGGTAAACCAATAAAAGTGCCGCAGCCATTTTCATGCCAATTCTGTGTTATGTCTTTTATTGCTTACTATTTTATTAGGGTATGAGATATGGGATCGCGGCCTACAGTCCCATGGGAAAGGTTGGCACAAAACTTTGTGACAACCTTCTTGGGTCTGCCCCCGCCCCCTCTTATTCTCTGGTTTTCATTAAAGCCTATTGATAATTTTGTGTGCTTAGTTAAATTGGTGAATTAAGGATACTGCCTCTTTAAAATGATATACATGGAGAAATTTGTCATTTATGGTAAACCAATAAAAGTCCCACGGCCATTTTCATGACAATTCTGTGGTGTCTTTTAGAAATAGTAAGCAATAGCTTACCATTTTATTAAGGTATAAAATATGGGGTTGCGTCCCCAAGAATTTTACTGAGAAAAATCAACATCATATGCCTCAGAAGCCACTGTTATGGTATGAAGGTGGACACTGTTATAAAAAAAATGGACACACAGCCAGCATTATATAACATATGAAAATGCAATTATTCAAAACGAAAGAGGATCTCTGATCTCTCTGCTAGAAGTGGGATGCATATTGTTTCTTAAAAAAAAAAAACACACTACCGCTGACCTATGACTAAGCAGGAGGAATGTGGTAGTGGTCACCCACATGGCTTAGGTGTGATTTTTTTTCCACACCTGGACCAGAACCACTATTCTTCTGAAACTGCATTGGGATTTTACAGTATATTTATGGGATCAAGCTAGCAGTGCCCTTCTTCAACCAGCATTTAGGAAACTTTCTATAACTGGCTACTATAGTAGAAATTACTGTGACCAGGATAAGAAAAGCAAGTCACCCATCCACGGAGTGATACCAAGCACCCAGATCAGCCATATAAACTACATATTTGCTTCCAAAACTGGAACTCTCCAAGAGCTTTTTTTTTATAGGCTAGAGTTGGAACCTTTGAAGCTTTTATGGCTGTCTGTATCCACCTTTACCGTTTGTCCTGGTAACTACTGTCAAGGGGAAATGCAAACATTTTAATTGTCACCAAAACAGGAGTAGAGCAGGTACCTACTAATGGGCACTTTTATCCCACCGACAACCGTCAAGGATGGGACTTCCCATTACTCTAGGGAGATTTCCACTCCCCCTATACAGTGAGGGAAAAATAGGATTTGACTCCCTGCTGATTTTGTACATTTGCACACTGATAAAAAAAAATGTCTATAATTTTAATGGTAGCTTTATTATAACAGTGAGAGATAGAACAAAACTTTCCAGAAAAACGCATTTAAAAAAACTATAAATTGAATTGCATTTTAAATGAGGGAAATAAGTATTAGACCACTTCGCATAACACGACTTAGTACTTGGTGGCAAAACCCTTGTTGGCAATCACAGAGGTCAGACGTTTCTTGTAGTTAACCACCAGGTTTGCACAAATCTCAGGAGGGATTTTGTCCCAATGTCTTTGCACCTCCCTCCACATATTTTCTATGGGATTATGGTCTGGAGACTGGCTAGGCCACTCCAGGAAAAGAAAAAAGGAGGGCGCACCGACCTAGTGTATTACCGTTTAAAAAGGATTTTAATGTATGAATTAAAACAATGGTCATACTCACACAGCGCTCAACAACCAATACAACTGGTACACAGCATCGCCAAACGAACACAACGACAGCACGGATCAGATGGTATCAGACCGGCGATATGGCTGACGCGTTTCAGAGGCGAGCCCCTTTCATCAGAGCCTTGGTGGTCCGTAGTTGTCACTCCAGGACCTTAATGTGCTTCTTTTTGAGCTACTCCATTGTCATGCTGGAAAACCCATCCACGACCCATTTTCGATGCCCTGGCAGAGGGAAGGAAGTTCTCACCCAAAATTTGACAGTACACGGCCCCGTCCATCGTCCCTTTTGATGCAGTGAAGTTGTCCTGTCCCCAAAGCAAGAAAAACACCCCCCAAAGCATAATGTTTCTACCTCCATGTTTGACGGTGAGTATGGTGTTCTTGGGGTTATAGGCAGCATTCCTCCTCCCCAAAACATGTTGAGTTGATGCCAAAGAGCTTGATTTTGGTCTCATCTAACCACAATACTTTCACCCACTTCTCCTCTGAATCATTCAGATGTTCATTAGCAAACTACAGATGAGCCTGTACATGTGCTTTCTTGAGGGGGGCCTTGTGGGTGCTGCAGGATTTCAGTCGCTCAAGGCGTAGTGCGTTACCAATTGTTTTCTTGGAGACTATGCCTTGAGATCATTAAAAAGATTCTCAAGTGTAGTTCTGGGCTGATTTCTCATGGTTCACATGATCATTGAAACTCCACAAGGTGGGATCTTGTATGGAGCTCCAGACCGAGATATTTTTTATTTCTTCCATTTGCGAATAAATCGCACCAACTGTTGTCACCCTCTCACGAAGCTGCTTGGCGATGGTCTTGTAGCCCATTCCAGCCTTGTGTAGGTCTACAATCTTGTCCCCGACATCCTTGGACAGCTCTTTGGTCTTGGCCATGGTGGAAGGATTGGAATCTGATTGATTGCTTCTGGACAGGTGTCCTTTATACAGGTAACAAACTTGAGATGAGGAGCATTCCCTTTTTGTTATTCTGTCTCTCACTGGTAAACTAAACCTACCATTAAAATTATAGACTGATCATTTGTCAGTGGGCAAACGTACAAAATCTGCAAGGGTTCAAATACTTTTTTCCCCTCACTAACAGTAAAAGATAGGAATACCCGATAGTTTTAGAGCCCTTACCCACTTTATTCAAGGCTAAAATAGTTGCCTGGAGTCAGACTTTAAGGTGGGGGGGGGGTCACAAATATCAAGTCTAAGGGCCCATTCACACAAAAACCTGCACATAACGGCACGTTTTTGACTGCATGTGTACATGCATTTGAAGCACGCTTGAATGCATTTTGCGCTGCATTTAGTACTGCATTTGCTATACATTTTTGGGCTTGGCTTTCATAGCTTAAAGGGGAGCGATGCAGTGCATTTGTAGCTAATTTCTTGCATTTTCGATGCAGAAAAATGCAGCATACTCTACTTTTTTTTTTTTTAACTGCTTTGCAATGATGTGAACTATGTCCATAGGATTACCTTGATTTTGGGCTGTCTATGCAGTTGGATTGCAGTTCAAAGTGCATTCAAATGTGTTCAGCGTGAAAGGGTCCCAAGAGAAAGACTGCGTTTTAATTAAATACTCCAGCCATAAATGTCTTAGTATAAGGTACTCACAGTCAAGAGGTTCTGAATTTGTCAGGTGCTTTTTAAACTGTTCATTTAAGTCTTTGCTGACACCAATGTCTTGGAACATCCTTTGCAGCTTTGAGGTATATTCAAAACCACAGGCTTGCTGTAAAGATACGAGTGATAAAGCAGTACAATTAGCTCTCCACCCTGACCTCAAATACCAAAACAGTGGAGGTGTTACATATTTTAATAATAATGATTCAGTTAAGCAGTATAAAAAAGCAAATGCATTTCATTCATGTAAATTCGTTTCTTCAAAGCTTGCTGAACCCTGCCCATAAAGTATGGCTTTTACAAGCAGGAACTTTTCTTTAGAGCAAAATACCAAGCTGGATTAGTCAGTAAAAGAGCAAAGCAGCTCTCTCTTGCGCAGGTCCTTAGTTGACATGTCCCATCTCAGTAGCTGCACGGTTCCTTCAAAGTAGGATATGCCAATAAAGCCAGTGCAACACTGTAAATATTATGGGTTCAGCAGGCTATACTACTTTTATGACCAACATTATTTTGAAGATTAGATGCCCAGACCAAAGTTTAGCTCAGCAGTCAACTTGACACTAGGGGGAGATTAGGACCCCTTTCACACTGAGGAGTTTTTCAGGCGGTACAGCGCTAAAAATAGCGCCTAAATACCGCCTGAAAAACTCCTGCCCAGCCTTCTCAATGTGAAAGCCCGAGGGCAATTCCGACGGTATAGCGCCGCTATTTTTAGCGGAGCTATACCGCCACTGCGCCTCCCGCCCCAGTGTGAAAGGGGCCTAACTAAAACGGGAGCATTCAGATTCTGATGCAGCTGTGCATGGTAGCCAAACAGCTTCTAACTTCAGCTTGTTCAATTGAGCTTTGACAATAAAAACCCAGAAGTCGATTGGTTTTTATGCAGAGCTGTACCAGGATTTTTGCACTCTCCAGTGAGAGGATCTAGCCCGCTCAACCAGCCCCGTTAGTCCTTTTGCCTCTCTTTTTTTAGAGACCGCGTGGTCAAAGTGCGTGCATGTTAACCCAATTTCGAGTGCGTGCAAGTGTGTTTTTTTTTTTGTGGGAGGAGGGTGGGCGTACTAAGCAGGCTTACCTCGCATAGCACACCCACCAGGAGCCGGGCTGAGACCACCAAACTCAAATTCACATGTAGCTGAGACCGGGATCCGAACCCCTAGCTGCAGAGGTGAATGGCTTGTCAGCGCAGTGCCAATCGCGTTGAGTCACCGCAGCTCCCTTCACTCAAGATTATTTAATGTTCTCCGAGCAAGTTGTATTTTACACTTAGATGTCGTATTGCAGTTAAAAAAAGGAGTTGGGGAGAACAGATAAAGCGAAGAAATTAAGTGGGCTTATTATCAGGGTCTTTAATAAGATATTCTGTATTGCTTCAAGGTAACCAATTACATTTGTGTACAGCATGCAAAACAGAGAAGGAACATTAAAATATATAGGAGGATAAAAAAAATACGGATCTTTCCAAGGGGCAAACATACTAAAAATGTATGTTGAGCTTTTATAATTATAGGTTTAAAAATGCAGCCAAATTTTTTTTAAAAGTCCCACTATACAGTAAAGATGAAAAGGACCAGAAAGATCATCAATTTACCTCTACGGGACCTACACAGCACCGCAAAACATTTTTACTGCTATTATACCCAAGAGATGAGTTAAATAAAAAAGGGAGTCTTCCCAACTAGGTTACCAACTAGCTATACATATATAAACTCTCAAATTACCTTAAGTTTGGATATCATACTCGCTTCTGCATCATCGCTGGCGCTGTTTTGGTGCACTAAACGTTTTGCAAGCATTTTTGCATAGAATTTCTGGAATACATCCTTATCTTCTATGTATTTAAATACCACCATCTACAAAAGGAAATTTTCAGAGTTCATAACAATCCTTTTCTCTTTATCAATAAAAAGGGCAAAACAAAGAAAACACAAAGAAAAACACAAAGAAAACACAAAGAAAAAACACAAAGAAAAAAAGCCAAAACACATAAAATAGGCACCCAAAAGGAGTAATAGCTGGTCTTTGCACTAGTACATATCAGTATAATAAAGGACAATAGGAATAGGAAGGAGCAAGTTTAAAACAAACATTCAGAAAGAAAGTTAATTCAATCTGCACAAGTGATGCGATTTAATTAAAAGCAATATGACTACACAAGGTTTTTAAATTGTACTTTAAAAACTTGTAATAGATTTTTTTTTTCAGTATAGAGCAATGATAAAATGTTGATTCTTACAACTTGATTAAGTGTGTCTTCCAATTCTGCCTCTTCTGGATTCTTGGAGCTATGATTAAACAAACAGAATAGAGTATGAACATATAAAAGTACATACAATGCCAAGAAGAAAATGTGCAGACTCACAGATAGAGGAAGGACGAGAGTGTAAATTGTTTTTTATAAGGCTAAAAGATGCCAACCTCTTCTTTAGTAGAGAGTCACAATAGCGGGCAAGTAGCTCTGGGGATTTGCTGGAAGACTGGGCCATTTTCGTCACTGCGTTGTTATTTATAAATCGACCACAAGCCTGTAGTGAAGAGCAGACTTATGTGGAAATTGTTCTGAATTAGTGGGTAAAACAGCGATGAGAAAACAATATATAAAAATACATACCTTGTCCAAAGCAGCCACAAACCCTGCATCATTGTTGAACGCTGACATAACTAGTGCATTATATTTCTTGTGGACATCCAAGACTGTCTGTACATACATTTTTGGATCCTGGGAAAACATCAACAGTTTATGTAATAAAATAATACATACATATACACACACACACACACACACACAATATATATAATTAATATATATATATATAATTTTTTTTTTAATAATGATCTTTTGTAGGTATAGGTCTATTATATTTATTAGCCATCGTATAGATTTATATAGTCCATATTTAGTTATGATGTATAAGGGGTTTGTTTTGTAGTGTGTGTGTGTATATATATATATGTATATATATATATATATATATATATATATATATATATATATATATATATATATATATATACACACATACATACATATATATATACACACATACATACACACATATATATATATATATATACATACATACATACATACATACATATATATATATATATATATATATATATATATATATATATATATATATATATATATATATACATACATACATACATACATACATACATACATACATACATACATACATACATACATACATATATATATATATATATATATATATATATATTATATATATATATATATATATATATATATATATATATATATACACACACATACATACATATATATACACACATACACACATACATACATATATACATATATACACACACACACACACACACACACACACACACACACACACACACACACACACACATATTTTATAGACGTAGGGCTTTTAGCTTGTATTATATCCATTTACCTTTACTCAGCACTTTAATGATTTTGCAAAATGTGTGCGTATTAATGAGTCATTTGTTTTATCCCACATGATTAGCCCTACTTTAAATGGGTAGAAAAGCAGTGTTTCCAGGTTCCGATAGGGGGTTGACAACGATCGCTTATACCGTTACCTAGGCTATAGGCCAACTAGTGACAAGCTATCGCAGGGCGGGTGTCAAGTCAAATCCACCTTGTATTAGACCAATCAGCCGTAAGAGGAGCAGTATATAAATAAGATTTGTGCAGTCTTATATCCACGCCCACAGATGATGTCAAGCAAATGACGAAACGCGTCTGGGTTGGATAGAGCGACTGTCGATCAAGTGACGTCATCACGCCAATCGGCACTGGCGTATGCGTGTGTTGGGGTTTACAAACTGTGGGAAGTGGTGGACACTGTCCTGATAGCCCATGATGAGCCACTAATGTGATGTATTGCCTGTTTTAAATGTAAAGATTGTAAGTGCATTTCCAATCTTTTGGTATTTTAACATTAAAAAATCAAACTGAATTATGCTATGTGCCATTGTTCATCTTTTCCCTTATATGTGAGCTTTGGCTTGAGAGGATTGGACTCCAAGAATTTTAGATACCTATTGCTGTGATTATACAACGCTCATATTCCAACGTTGTCTAGTAAGATTTTTCCCCTGCCTATCTCACGAGTGGTGGTGTTGGTAACAGAAGGATAGGACTGGCTTTGATCTGCAGGAACTACTTTCTTTGCTTTAATCACAGACTATCTTTGGGATTTCTTTCTGAATATTTTGGACTTTTTTTATATTACATATCATTTAATTCATTTTATTTAGGAGCGCTGCTTAATATATATTGTTTTATAATATGTGTTATATATATATATATAACACATACACACACACACACACACACACACACACACACACACACACACACACACACACACACACACATCTCTCTCTACATGGATGTCACACCACTTCCTTAAACTCAATCTTTCAGTAACAGAGCTCATATTTATTTTCCTCCAGTCCGTTCCTTGCCCCCGACTTCTCCATCATGATCAATAATGCAACCATCAGTCCCTCCCCTCATGCCAAAGTACTAGGTGTAATCCTAGACCATGGGTGCTCAACCTGTGGCTCTCCAGCTGTTGCAAAACTACAATTCCCATAATGCCTCAGCCTTTGGGAGACATGCTTGTACCTGTCAGCAGCTTGCAATGCCTCATGGGAATTGTAGTTCCGCAACAGCTGGAGAGCCACAGGTTGAGCACCCATGTCCTAGACTCTGACCTGTCCTTTCAGCCCCAAATCCAATCACTATACAAATCGTCCAGACTTCACTTCTGAAACATCTCCAAAATATGCCTCTTTCTTACCGTCAATAAGCAACTTATTCACTGCCTGTCTTCTCTCTCGCCTTGACTATGTTAACTCCCTCCTCATTGGCCTACCTCTCCACAAGCTATCCCCTCTTCAGTCTATCATGAATGCAGCTGCCAGACTCATCCACCTTACCAGCCATTCAGCGTCCGCCAATCCCTCCACTGCCTTCCCATTGCCCAACAAATACAATTCAAAACACTAACATACAAAGCCATTCACAAATCTGCCCTGAGCTACATCACCAATCTAATCTCCAAATATCACCCAAACCTTCCTCTCCACTCCTGCTCTCTAGCTCACTTGTCTCCTTCCAAGGTAATAGAACTTTATAAAGATGGAAAAGGCTATAGGTAGATATTCAAAGCCTTGAATATGCCTGTCTGTACTGTTCAATCACTAATTAGGAAGTGGAAGATTTGAGGATCTCTTGATGCCAAGGTCAGGGAGACAAAGAAAGATTGCAGCCACAACTGCCAGAATTGTTTGAGATGCAAAGAGAAACCCACAGGCAACAGGCTGCTGGAAAAAGACAGTGTGGGTGTTTCAAGGAGCACAATACGATGACACTTGAACAAAAATTAGCTACATGGTCGAGTTGCCAGAAATAAGCCTTAATGGAGATAAGAAATAATGCCGCAAAAAAGCCTGATTACAATATGCCCGACAACACCCTGACATGCCTCTTAGCTTCTGGCACACCAATCTGAAGTGAAGGGACCAAAAGAGAGGTTTATTGTCACAACCAAAAGCATTATGTTTGGAGAGGGGTCAACAAGACCTACAACATCTAGAACACAATCCCCACTGTGAAGCATGGTGGTGGCTCACTAATGTTTTGGGGGGTGTGTGAGCTCTAAGGCATATGGAATCTTGTGAAAATTGATGGCAAGATAAATGCAGCACCTTATCAGAAAATACAGCAGACAATTTGTAATTTACTGCACGAAAACTGCACATAGGATGCTTATGGACTTTCCAGTACAACAATGACCATAAGTAGAGGTCGACCGATATGGGTTTTTCTCTGGCCGATGCCGATATTTGAAAATCGGGGCGGCCGATGGCCGATATGTGTTGCCGATTTTTTAGGCCGATTTGTTTTCCCCCTCATCTCAAAAAACCTAGGGTGGAGAGGTGGGGAGGAAATAATTGTTTAGGGTGGAGAGGTGGGGTGCAGCCTGTCAGTGCCACATCAGTGCAGCCCATCGGTGCCACCTCATTAGTGCCCACCAGCGCATCCCACCAGTGCATCCCACCAGTGCCCACCAGCGCATCCCACCAGTGCCCACCAGAGCATCCCACCAGAGCATCCCATTAGTGCCAACCAGCGCATCACATTAGTGCCAAACAGTGCATCACATTAGTGCCAAACAGTGCCAACCAGTGCATCACATTAGTGCCAACCAGTGCATCACATCATTGCCAACCAGCGCATATCACCAGTGCATCACATTAGTGCCAACCAGTGCATCCCATCATTGCCCACCAGCGCATATCACCAGTGCATCACATTAGTGCCAACCAGTGCATCACATCAGTGCCAACCAGTGCATCACATCAGTGCCAACCAGTGCCCACCAGTACAGCCCAATGTCATTCACTCATCACTGCCCACCAGCCCACGTATCTGATAGGATTCTGTACTGTTCAGTCGATACTTTTTTCATCTCCTTTTTAGAGATTTACAAATGTGTTTTGTTTGTGTTTTTTTTCTCATCAATGCCCACCACCACAAGACTCCATTCGTCCCCGACGTGCTGCTGCCCCGCTCTGCCTACAATCCCCAGAATGCAGAGCGGGCCGGTAACAGCCAATCGGCGGCCACCGCTGCCGACATCCTCCACTGTAAAGAAAACGTCCCCTGACTGCTGCGCGCCCTGCCTCTGCCTACAAGCCCCAGAATGCAGCGCGGGACGGTAACTGCCAGCCTGCGCTGCATTCTGGGGTTTGTAGGCAGAGGCAGGGTGCGCAGCACGTCAGGGGCACGTATTAAGATCTAAGGCAATGCAGACTTTTGAACAGGGGTCATTTCATTTGTTTACTTGTTGCAATGAATACAAATTGCATAAGAAATAAAAGAAATGGTACATAAAATGTATATTACCAATTCTCCAAAAGGTATGCAAACTTTTGAAAATGATATAGATATATATATATATATATATATATATATATATATATATATACACATACATATACATACACACACACAGATATAGTGTATTTTTTTTTTTTTTTTTTTTGCTGTTGCCAAAGTTTAACTATTAAATATTTATAACTTATGTTGCGTTTTTAAATGTCAAGAAGGAATTTCACTGACAATAACCCATTTGTCTCGCCCCGACCTATGCAGGCTGTCTCGCAAGAATCAGTGGTGCTCATATAAGAAGCCACTGAATATTGCAAATATGACACAGGTTACGACAACATAGCTGAAGAAGCAATAAAAGCATCTGCACATCTTACCATGGAGAATCCCTGCTCTCCCACTTAGTCAGATCGCTGTGATCTGAAAGGAAGTTCAGCCCCCTCCTTGCCCCGTAGCCCTTTGAAACACATCACAGGTCCCCGAAGACTGTGGAACCATTCACAAAGCACAGCGCAGCAGATGCATGCACAGTCTGAAGCTGGATGTGAAGCCGCAAGTGAAGATGCCGGCTCCTGTCCTCGAAGCCAAATGAAGAATCGGCTTGGATGAGGACAGCACTGGACCCAGGGGCAAGTAAGTGTTCTTATATGAGAAATTACAGTATTTGTAGTTGCTGACTTATTTTTGGAGGGGGTTGGGGGGACAGGAGCTACTCTTTATAGTAGTTATAAACCCCATGAAATCTGAACAAAGTTCATATCTGTAGCGTTTTCATGTCTCCCCCCAAAGTGTTTTTTTTCTCTGGTGCTTTATTCCTTTGTTATCACCAGCAGTTTTCTGCATGTTCCTTAATTCCTCGGCCTATGAGGGGGGCTGTCCCTTTCCTCCAATCAGCTCTCACACAGTGTATAAGAGATGTAACTGTGCTCTCCACCCCCTCCTCATAGATACAGTAGGATTTTATCACAATCGTGCTCTTTTGAAGGGATGTAGGGAAGAGAAAACAGCAGAGAAACAAGTAAAGCATATGCAAGAGGATTCATTTAATCTCTGTATCACCTGAGGCTATTCACTTCACTAGCTATTTGAGAGGGTTTACAACCACTTTAATTTACCTTTAGCCTTTCTTCATAACTACTGTGTTACTACATGCATGTTAATATGTAGTATTTTGCACATTAACGTGAGTTGCATTAAATCAGCCCATTACCTTTGAATGGGCTGCCACACACTTAAAACCAGGCATGTACTGTTAGTTATTGCACAGCATCCCCTGCATAATGCAATGCGCTGAAACGCATGCATGTTGAGGTGTACCGGCAAGGTGCGTTGGGGAGGCAATAAAAATAAATGGCACACTATATCAGATGCTGCCATGTATTGCAGTAATGCAAATTTTCCCACAATGCATAAATGTAAGCCTGCCAAAATGTCAACACAAATCGGGAGATGAAGATACGTAGCTGTTGAGCAAGTTGCAGATGAGGTGTCTAAGCTACGTGTACAAGTTTCAGCCCCATTCTTAGTCGTCTAACAAACATTACTTACATTCTGTGCTGCTTCACCACACTTTTCTATAGCAGCAAGTCCTTGATTGTGGATATGCGTTTCTAAAAGTTTTTTCAGCTCTCCCAGACCATCCTGTATTCGCGATACAAGATTGTACATTCGCCCCAGATCTGAAAAATGAAAATGCCATATGGTTCAACAAGCAGTATGTAGAGTCTGAAAACAAAAATTTCACTTTAAAAAAAAAAAAAAAAAAAAAACTAAAATGTTTTACCAAGTTATGTTTACAGTTATCTTAAGTTATGTTAGCCATACAAAAAGACACAAGCCCATCTAGTTCAACCAATAAATGTACAATAACTTAAAGCAGAACATTCCAACACAGATCTTGTGTGCCAGAATGACTGAAGTTCTACGCATGCAGAGAAGTGAGGCCATCCTGCACTGGCCAATGAAGACGGCCACAACAAGCACCCGGAAGAAGCCATGTAGAAGATACTGATGCTCATGAGAGATGTCAGACTGTTGTAGGAGAGTAAGTATTGTGGACTTGATTTACACTTAAAAAAAGGGAAATTATAGAGCGTTTAATTCAGTACACACTTCAAGATCTTAAAGTGGTGTTAAAACTTAGCAAAAAGGTATTGCTCTAAAACAAACCCTCTGCAGGTTTATGCCATGATGTGCTAGTATGCGATCATATTGTGCTAGTTAGCACATTATGACAGACTTGCCTGTCAAGAATATCCTCAAGCTCTGTGCTGTGAGTGCGCGAGCGCTTCCATCTACTCCTGGTCTCTTTCCAGGTTCGCTCCATTCTGCCACTTGAATGTTTGGGTGATAACGTTACTCCCGTGCATGGGCACTGGATCATGTGAAGGTCAGTGTACATATATACTGATAACAGGCACAGAAAAGCATTTATGACTGAAGAGACCACCAGGGTCTTTTCTGTCATTAAAAACCCTGCATGTCAGTGTGTTATTAGTTTTTTTTAGTTTAAAAGGAGTTTAAGGCAGAAGATGTTTTATCTTAATGCATTCTATGCATTAAGATAAAAGGCCCCCCTTGGCCCCCTTTCTTACTTACCTGAGCCCCATTTCTCTCCAGCGATGTCCACGAATGTCTAAGCTGTCCGGGACACTCCTGATTGGCTGAGAGACAGCAGCAGCACCATTGGCTCCAGCGGCTGTCAAAGTCAGCCAGCCAATCAAGGGAGAGGGGGGCGGGGCCGTATCTGGGCTCTGTGTTTGAATAGACTTGGCTCCAGTGCCCCCATAGGAAGCTGCTGACATTGGGAGCACTCGACAGGAAAGAGGGGGGCCAGAAGCACCAAAGAGGGACCCCGAGAAGGCAGAGACAGAGGAGGCAAGTATAACATGTTTGTTATTTTATGTATTTTTTACGAGCATTTACAATCACTTGAAAATATTTAGCAGAAGGTGTTTTTTTTTGTTGAGTTTCAGATTTCTTATTTCAGAATTACGATTCCCCTCTAGCAGCGACGAATAGAGAAGTAGTGTAGTCACTGTTCCTACTGCTAAGCGAATGCTAAGAATTTTTATTTTTTTGACTATTTATGCAGAATCAGAGCCTGAATATTATTACGAGGAGCGTTCAAGTCAAACTGGGACATTCGAGTTTATATAAATGAAAACAAAAACGCTTTTAGGGGTCCAAATAGGTGGAAATCACTCGGAGCGAGGCATGGGCTGTAAGGGGGATGTGGCAATATCTCCCAGCCGAGCTGCTGTAACATGCATGTAGTGTGGTGAGCAGCATTAGCTTGTGCGTTAGCCCTTAGTGATCAAACTTTTTCAGCAGACACGTATGCACATCACTCAGAATACAACAGTTGATAGTGGCACCAAGGGGTAGAAAATGTGAATGAATAACGTCACATTTGTCCCAGAAAACACTTGCCATCACTTGCAGATGCAATTGTTTGAAATTTGTTTGGTGGTGGCGAGTCTGAATGCTTCCACTGCACTAACACTGTTGTCGGTCATCTTGATTAATGGTCTCTGGACTGGCCCCATGACATGTGCGCCGCCTATTAGTAATAGGACACACTTGCCACATTAGCATCCTTTTTATACCTGTAAAATTAAAAGTCCCAGTTTGACCTGAACTCCCTCGTATGTTGTAAATGAAATGTGGCTTCCCTGTGTACATATATACTAGTAATTACAAGCTGTATAGGGAAATTGGGTTTTTATTACATTAAAAAGAACCCGTCAGAACAGCAATGTGGGAGATGCCATTGGTGAGATATTCAGAGTCTGGGGTCTCTTGAAGTGTGGCCTGTTAACTGTCTGACCTCACACAGAGGATGGCAAAGAAGAAGAAGATGCCAATCACTGCGAAGGGCTCAGGCACACCTGCTTACATTTTATTATTTTTACAGGTGTTCAGCTTTTTATTTTTTTCTATTCATGCCTGTAAACACAACTCGACGTTAGACTATGTGGTCCATGCACATCAGGCATTTAGATTTGTATTGAAAAAAGCAACATTTAATAAAAATGCACCAAAGCTGCATTCTGAGAGTAATTAAGGTGTGCATAAGATGTGGGCAATTGTTTTTCAAAGCGCAAAATATTTTCATATTCTGGCTAGTAGAATGCAGTTACACTCAATGCCATTGGCACATGAAGCATTTTATTCACCCAAATATTGGCAGAAAAAAATCCAGCCTATTTTGAGCATAAATTCAGAAGCCTGTGTGCATGAGACCTAACTTGAGAAAGAAAAGGATTTCTTAATATTTCTACAATTAATAAATCCCAATATTTGACACTGAACCAAGAGCTACCAAGTCACCTTCATTCTTGTCTGCATCAAGTAAATTCTGGAACTCTGTATGGAAGATCTCCAGGTGTTTTTCTATGAGGACCTGTTCACATTTCCTTGCTAGCTCATCCTGAGTGCTCTCATGAAGATATACCTGTACTCGTCGCTGCTCTTCTAAAAGCCGAGCTTCAGCCTAAAAAAAAAAAAGGAGCAAATAAAACTATATTATACAAGAATGACTGCTACATAACAAATCACTCAATGGTAAGCCATATTCTTGATGACCAATAACCTAATTGTTCATCTTAAAGCAATCCTTATGTAGAAACCTCTAGGTTGTCTGTGACAGAGCCTGCATTGTTTGCATTCCCCAAACTGCAAGTATCCTGAATGCAGCCACACGCCTGATTTCAATGTGGAAACCTAAGACAGGGACCAATACAGCATTCTCTGGGTGCTAAACATGTGTTTATTTTCTTTTGAGAGGCACGGTTGTCGGCTGGTTTTTATTGACATTCAGGCCTGTGTATATATCAGCCGGTCTGAAAACCAGCAGCCAACCGCCTCCCAATCAGCGCTCTCCCCCAATGGCAGAGAGCACAGACTGGAGTGTTCTAGAGGGGGGTGGCCGTCCCCCTGTCAGAACAAAACAGCTCAGCGGGGAAAACCGATGTACCAACGTCAGACCTTTAGTACAGTGGCTCTGACCAGCTGGGTTAAACAAAACAAAAAAACTGTGTGTGTACCAGGCTTTAGGCTGTTCCTAACTAATGGTAAATAAAATCTGTAGGCCGAGAATCACTTGACAACGGTTATATGCTGAGGTAGAAGGAAGCAGAACTCCTCTCAAATCATCTATGTAGCCATTGTTCTGTTCTATAAAAGGATGATATTGCATCCTAAAAATGCACCACTTTAGGTTTTCTGCAATGTTATATTCCAAAAATTATGAAAAGTTTCTTCCCTGTTTTTAAATATCACCATCCATCCCTAAAACGTTATGGACACATGAAATGCTGAATCATAACCCAATTATAAAGAAATATTCTCCATCCCACTGTCAACCTGGTCCTGAATGCTGAATTACTAACCATGACCATGCTAATATTCTTCAAACAGACTGATTCAATTGCCTTTAGTTCTTGTCAGAAATGCATCCCTCCCCATACATGCAAAAAAAAAAAAAAAAAAAAAAACAGCTTAATGCAGCTTAGGAGATCAAAAAAGGTCAGAAGGTCAACTGCGGATCAAACGCACTTGTCAATGAAATGCAAATGATCTCAGAAATGTCTCAAATCAATCATAAATGTAAGCAGAATGCAGCTAAAAGAAAGATCCTTTTTTTTCTTCGATACAAGCACAAAGCCTACCGATATAGGCCCCAAGAGAGTTCCTGTAAGCCTGTGGACTAGGGATGCACTATATATATATATCAAAAAAGCGCACAATTTCTGCAATTTGTATAGGTCATGTGACTCAAACTTCATCAAGAAGGCAACACGTGTGCACATTTGATGCAATTTTACCACGTTTTCAATGCATTTCAATGGGGAAGTGCGTTACACTGCAACAGAAGCGCAACGGACCAGTGTAAAAACATACAAAAATTTAATGGGATGCTATTTTCTTTAGCTTTCTTTTTACCGTAAAAAGGTGCTTCAAAAAAAAAATATTAAAAATTTGAATACAACTATATATAAAAAATCTCCACTTACTGGCCACTTTATTAGGTACACCTTGCCAGTACCAGGTTGGACCCCCTTTTGGCTTCCAGGACTCTCCCTCCTGAATTGAAAGACACAGCAGCAGCACCATTGGCTCCCGTGGCTGCCAAAGTCAGTTAGCCAATCAGGAGACAGGGCCAAAAAGCACCTCTGTGTCTAAATGACACACGGAGCTGCAGCTCGGCTCGGGTGCCCCCATAGCAAGCTGCTTGCTGTGAGGGCACTCAACAAGAGAGAAGGGCTAGGACCAGCGAAGAGGGATCCAAGAAATAATTTTTCTTAAAAAAAACACGAGACTTTACGATCACTTTAACCAGCGACTGTACTGAAAAGGAAAATCCAGTTTTTCCTTCACAGCAGTATGCAGTATTTCGATGATTTTGCTTAAGATTTAAACTTAAAAGAAAACAGACAAGGCCACATTGCCATGAACTGAGCTCACCTTCTTCATGTATTCTGTGACGGGGTTCTGCTGTAAAAACTCTGTGCTCTCTCTTGTGTAGAACCGCTCTGTGTCAGCCAAAAACTGAGATTCAAAAGATTCTTTGTACACGGTCAACGTGGGGCCTTTGGCAAATGCATCATCTTCATTCAAGCCCAGCTCGACTGCAAAGAGAAAAGAATACTGTCAGGCTATGGTATCAAGAGAGCATTGTGTTAGGAATTCTCAGGCCCAATATTCCCATTCTCCAATGACTGGAAATAGGACACACATGTCAAATCCCATTTTCCCCAATGCTTATTCAATCTGAATAGGGTGTGTTTACTTTCAATTACCACAGGGCCTTTTATTTCAGTGTATAGGCCCGGAGAATGACTGGTGACAAGTTTATATTTTTATCAGCAACAGGACATTTTTTGCCAAGATATGTACCCAGGTCAATACAAACTATTCAAAGAGAAATGGATTGTAAACAATCATGTGCTTGCCTAAACCAATAAAGTATTTCTTTAATACAGAAATCTCTAGAAACATTTAACAGCCATCATCCTGCAACGACAAGCAAACTAACAGACTTAATCACTGCAGCCAATTATTACTATGGCAGAACAGTATGCACTTTATATAAACGGTGTTAAAAAAAAAAAAAAATTTAGGCCTTATACTTTATTCATTGGGTAAAATAAAATATGAATCTTAATGGCTATTACGGAGGGGGGGGGGGGGGGGTGGTGGCGTTTGGGGACACAAGATACCCATTAGTCCTTTGGAGAAATATTTATTTAACCACTTGACCTCTGGAAGATATACCCCCCTTCACGACCTGGCGATTTTTTGAGATACATCATTGCATTACTTTAACTGACAATTGCGTAGTTGTGTGACACTGTACCCAAATAAAATGTAATTTTTTTACCCCACAAATAGAGCCTTCGTTTGGTGGTATTTGATCAGCTTTACATTTTTTTACGATCCACGATCTTGGCAAGGAGAGGCAGAATGGGGAAATGTCCATGTAAACAAGGCATTTCCCTGTCCTGCCTAGTTACATGGGATCTTCTGTTGCCTGTCATCAGGAACAGCGAGACCTCATCCGGAATACGCAGTTTAGTTTTGGGCACCAGTTCTCAAAAAAGGATATCGGGGAACTGGAGAAAGTGCAGAGAAGGGCAACCAAACTAATAAGAGGCATGGAGGAACTCAGCTATGAGGAAAGATTAGAGGAACTGAATTTATTCACTCTTGAGAAGAGGAGATTAAGGGTGGATGTGATCAACATGTACAAATATATAAGGGGTCCATATAGTGAACTTGGTGTTGAGTTATTCACTTTACGATCAACACTGAGGACAAGGGGGCACTCTTTACGTCTAGAGGAAAAGAGATTTCATCTCCAAATACGGAAAGGTTTCTTCACAGTAAGAGCTGTGAAAATGTGGAACAGACTCCCTCCAGAGGTGGTTCTGGCCAGCTCAGTGATTGCTTTAAGAAAGGCCTGGATACTTTCCTAAATGTACAGAATATAACTGAGTACTAAGATTTGTAGGTCAAGTTGATCCGGAGTAAATCTGATTGCCTCTCGGGGGATCAGGAAGGAATTTTTTCCCCTGCTGTAGTAAATTGGATCATGCTCTGCTGGGGTTTTTTGCCTTCCTCTGGATCAACTGTGGGTATGGAGTTGGGTGTATGGGATTGTACTGTGTTTATTTTTTTTGTTTATTTTTTTGTGGTTGAACTGGATGGACTTGTGTCTTTTTTTCAACCTGACTAACTATGTCAGTGGTAGCCCATCCCCCCTAGAGTTAAAACACGCTGAGGGAACACATTTAACCCCTGGTCACCCCTTCGTGTTTAACCCCCTTCCCTGCCAGTGACATTCATTCAGTAATCAGTGGTTATTTTTAGCACCGATTGCTGTATAAATGTCAATGGTCCCAAAATAGTGTCAAAGTGTCCGATCTATCCACCGCAATGTTGCAGTCTTGATCAAAATCACTGCCATTACTAATACAAATAAATAAAAATGCCATAAATCTATCCCCTATTTTGTAGACGCTATAATTTTTGCACAAATCAATCATTATACACTAATTGCGAAGAATACATATCGGCCTAAACTTAGGAAGAATTTTTTTTTTTTATATATATATTTTTGGGGGATATTTGTTATAGCAAAAAAGTAAAACAAATATTGCTTTTTTTTTTCAAAATTGTCAGTCTTTTTTTGTTTATATCACAAAAAAAAAAAAAAAAAAACACGCAGAGGTGATCAAATACCACCAAAAGAAAGCTCTATGCCATTTTGCAAAAAAAAATGCTCTGGTCGTTAAGGGGATAAAATCTTCTGGGGCTGACATGGTTAAGTAACAAAGTTTGGCGCCATTCCACGAGTGTACGCAATTTTAAAGCGTGACAGGTTATGGATCTATTTACTCTACGTTAAATCATCTTTCACATTATACAAAAAAATTGGGCTAACTTTACCGTTTTAATCTATGAAACTGGTTTGTTTATTTCCAAAAATGCAATGACCACCAGTTTATTCCCTAGGGTCTCTGCTAAAAAAACAAAAACAAAACATGTTTGGGGGATTCTGAGTAATTTTCTAGAAAACAAATGATGATTTTTACATGTAGGAGCAAAGTGCCAGAACTGGGACGTGGTTAAAGCGGCGTTCCACCGAAAAGTGGAACTTTCGCTTTAAGCACTACTCGCCCCATGACATTCCTATTTTGTTTTGGAGGGGGAGTGTACCTTTTTATTGGGACTTCCTGTCCCAACTTCTCCTTCCTTTTTTGGCTGTCTAGGTGACTCCTTCTCTCACCCTAGGCAATCTTCTGGGACACAACTCAGGTCCCACAGGATCAGCTGGCCAATAGGAGAGCGCAGCACGGCCGCATTGTTGGACTGTGGGCAGTTAAGTGTCGGTTTAATAAAAGTCAGCAGCTGTGCTTTTTGCAGCTGCGACTTTTAATAAACTAAAACACGGGTGGAACTCCGATTTGATACACAAAACTGGTCTACATGTGCCTAGCATAAGCACAGCTACTATAAAATGAATCTTTCACTTCCATTGCAATTTATTTTGTCTGAATAGGGAGATGTCCCTTTACTTGCATCCTCGCAAAGTGAGGAAAAAGTACCCTCCAATTTGCCACTAGAATAGATATCCGATTGAAAGATTTCTCCTTGCCTCCTGTTCCAGTTACAATTGTGAAAGAAAAAAAAAAACTGACAAGGCTTTTACCAGTATCCCAAGCTACAGATTTAAAAAAAAAAAATTGCCCATAGATACACTTCAATGGAAAAACAGAACAGGACTATCTATAAAAAAAATAATGATACAACATTAACATTCATTAAAACATTTGTGGCATGTACAAAAACTCACAGTAAATCAAAAACAGGCCAAAAAGAGACCGCAGTTTCTAATGTTGTATGTAAAACCACACCATCTAGTGAGCTATGCATGTCCTTTTGGTATTAAGTGTAAGCATGTCTATGGGATCTTACCATAAGACTGTACAACTCCACTGATGAGCCTTGTGTTTATGGTTTCTCCATTTCGCTCTTTTTCGATCAATTTGAGAACTGCATTTGTTACCTAAGGAAACAGAGAGCACATATGAATTTTCATTTTATATACCAGTAAAAAAAAAAAAAAAAGGAAGACGTTTGCATAGCCATGGAGAATTGGATAGATAGATATAGTAAGCAGGCAAACACATTTATTTCTTATGGGATTCATATTCAACTTTAGGTCCAAGCAGAATGGCACATTTATAAAACAAAACATGACAAGTAAACAAATGAAATGACCCCTTCTGGCAGTTGTGACTACAATCATTTTGGGTCTACCTGACCTTAGCTTCAAGCGATCCCTGAATTTTCCACTTCTTAAAAAGTGAATGAACAGTACTGACTGGAATATTCAAGGCTTTGGATATATTTTTAAATATTTTTTCATCTTTATAAAGTTCCATTACCTTGTTACGCAGGTCTTTTGACAGTTTTTTTCTGCTCCCCAAGGGCTCAGTATCTAGACTGCTCAGTGCTTTCACATGAGTGCTAACAAACTCAATGACTATTTATAGGAACACAAATTGCAATTTAAAAAGCCACAGACATGGGAAATTACGCTTGAATTTCCATTTTAACCTATGTGTTTGGCCTTGGCACAAACATTTCAGGCCATGTGAAACTTTTGGGTGATTTCTGTTATTACGATTTAAAAGGGAGCCAAACAACTATGTGATAATAAATGGCTTCATGTGATCACTATCCATAAATAGAAGACAGTTTTTTAGGCACGATCAGTCACATTTTCAATATCCATGCCAAAATTTAACAATTTCTGCTAGGGTATGCAAACTTTTAAACACAACTGTATTTCTGACTACAGAACTGATTAATAAAAAGAAATACGGCATCACAAGACCAGTCTAACAGTAGCCATCAGTCAGTGTCACTCTAGACTCCATGCTGCCTGAAGCAACCTTCCTCTTTGCCAGTTTTTAGCACTGAACTACCTTCCTAAGGGACACCTGCAGTATTACACACATCTCATAATCTTGAAGCCAAAGGCCAGATAAATCTCTAGCAGTTTCTTTAAAACTCAAAGTGGAATTCCAGTCTAACACCAACTATGTTTAACGGATTTGTAAAGGAAAATCTTTTTTTTCTTTTGCTGAAATGACTGTTTACAGGGTATAGAGACATAATAGTTAACTTATTCCTTTTAAAAATGATTAAAAATAGATACAAAATCAATCATATAATGTACCTACAGTTTCAGTTTCGTTTTTGCATGTTGTTTCCTGCTTCTGTGATGAACAGAGACAAAGAGCCAATACAGAGCAGTGATGGTTTGTAAAAAACTAAACTGATTGGTGTTGAGGGGTTTTAGACACACAGTAATCACACCTCCTTGATTGGTGACCACAGAGAGAAAGCTCCCATGACTTTTTTCATCAGGAAACAGACTGTTCAGAACAGAGAAGGATTACAGTAACATCAGAGCAAAAAAAAAAAAAACAATGAGGACATGAAACCAGGACTGCAGTAAGGTAAAGGAAGCTATTTAGCTTAAAAAAAAAAAAAAAATCCTTTAGTGACCCTTCAAACATGATCCCGCCCTTCTCCTACCTAGCCTGTGTGTATACTTACCTATTAGTCTGCTCTAACCTTGTCCCGCAACCTTGTGTCAGTCAGCAGTGGCTGCAGGGAAGAGAAGGGAGCACTCGACAATGGTAGGGAGCTGTGACATCACCTATAAAGCTCCCATATCTCCGCTGTTGCCATTGTTTCCGCCTCCCCTGTAAACATATTTTTTTACACAGATGGATAGGTAGCAGGAAGGGCGACTTGGCAGGTCGGCTGAGTCCTGACGAGTCGCCCCTGCGTGAACCGGCTCTTAAGCACATAGTTGGTGTTAGACTGGAATTCCATTGTTACATTTTACCATTTCCCCCCTTGCTACTATTCATATTTAAATATTGCCCACAGTCACTTCAGATTCTAGATTCTAAAATGTGGCACATAAATAGGTTTGGTTCATTGTGGAACAATGTTGTATAGAAAAATGTGGCGCTGCCTGCACAGTGCCATTCATAAATGTTGCGTGTACACAGCAAATAAGTGCAAATCAACTTAATAGCGAATCAAAAAAAAAAATGCTGTGAATGACTCATAAAAATAATGAACATGAAGAAGTAAAATCACATAAGGGAGTAAGGCTGTGGGAAATAAAGGATAAGGATACTTAACAGAAAGAGGGGCACTTTACTGTGTGTTTATATATACACACACACACACACACACACACACACACACATGGATTGTAATCCAATGACAATGAAGAGTAGATGTGAGATATGTGTTTAATAAATGGGACTAATTAAAGTAACGGGATGAGAAATGCACCATGCTCAAAAATACAAAGGAAGGTATATAATGTATTATCAGATGTATTCATTTTGAGATGTAAAGAATATATATATATATATATATATATATATATATATATATATATATATATATATATATATATAAATAAAAAAATACCACATGATAAACTTGATGCATATAAATAATGTCCATGGGCTTAGTAAAATAATATATATATATATATAAAAAGAAACATCCCAGGTGATAAAGTTCATGTGCATTGAACCAAATCAGATAGTGAGATGTGCTAAATCGCCATAAATGTTTTATAGTTGTGATCACTTCACTATTGCTTCCACCATCCAGAAATCCACGAGGAGTGTGCCCCAACAGCTCACCTTAATCAAAGGCCACATCGGGTCTAGCAGCGCTTTGATATAAGAATCTTTTGTGGCAGATCACGTTCTACTCTCCTCTCTCAAATCAGAGACCACAGCGAGTCTAGCAACACTTTATTATAGGGATCCTGTATGGAAGATCACATTCCACTCTTCTCTCCTTATAGCATAAAACCAGGGCTATGGTATGTGGCACAGCAATCAAGGATAATCTCCCACTATGCCGTGTTAATTCTCCTTCATTCAAGGGCAATATCTGCATGGATTGTTGACCTTGAATCATTTAAACTCTTGCCAAGTTTGGCTTCTTCAGAGGATTCCTGCCAACAGACATTTTTTCCATGCAAATGTCAGGAAAACCTTCTCTACCTCTTCCACAGAGAACTTTCCTGATGCAGCTTGTGAATGAACGGGCTGCCCTCGGATTCTCAGCTAGCTCCTGCACTCAGCACAGGCTGCTTGCCTTCCCGAAGCCCCCCCCCCCCCCATGCTGTGCCGAGTTGGACTTTGTCTATTGTGGTCCGTGCATTAGAAGATATAAATCTTATGAATGTTGTTAACAAGCCATAGCAAACAATATAATTATAAAATACATTCAGCTTTGCCAACTCAGCTACTACAATCTTTGCTATACACCGATCGAGAGGAGGTGTTCGTAATTAAAGTGACAAAAAAAAAAAAGAAGAAGGATGTATTCCTGACCCATAAAAGTACCATCTAGTGCTCTCAGCCTCCTCCAAATTATTTTGATTTCTGCTGCTGTGATCCCACTTCCTAGTAGGTGGCTACGTTCGTTTTTATTATCCTACTTCCGGGATTGATCAGCGCAATCCTGATTAGTCAGCACCGACACGTGACCACCGACTAACAGGAATCACCATGAGCTGTCCCGGAAGCCCGATAGAAAAAGTAAAGAGGAGCAGGGATTTCATCCAGGACTAAACAAACACGCATGATGGCAAGTGCGGTGAGGAGGGTTAAGGTTGTTGGTTCACGTCAATTTTGTTTGGGAGCCACGTCGTACGACCGCGCAATTGTTAGTTAAAGCGACGCAGTGCCGAATTACAAAAAGGGGCCTGGTCTTTTACATGCATTTTGGTCCGGGTCTTAAGTGGTTAAAAAAAAAAGTGAAAAAAAGGAGAACTTGTATTTTAGCCAAGAGAGAGCGATGTCAATTTTAAATCTGGACAGAAATGCAAATCCAGGTAAAACAGCACATATATAAATATTAGGGTTGTCCCGATACCACTTTTTTAGGACCGAGTACAAGTACCGATACTTTTTTCCAAGTATTCGCCGATACCGATACTTTTTTTCTAATGTCATGTGACAGTGGCACATATGTCAGTATTTTATTTTTTTTACAATTTTTTGTTATGTTTTTTTACGATGCTTTCTTCTTTTTTTTAGGGGGGGAGTGGATGGTGTCAGTGTGTTTTTTATTTTTATTATTTTTTTACAATTCATTTATTTTATATTTATTGCAATTTGTTTTTATTTTTTTAGCACTCTGGGGGACTTGGTGAGATGTCAGGGGTCTTAACAGACCCCTGACATCTCACCTTTGAGACAGAGGAAGGGACCAAGTACACAGATTCCCCAGTCCCTTTCTCTGCAGTCTCAGCTAAAATTAATGGACAGGAGACAGAGGCTCCTCTCCATTCATAAACTGAAGCATCGTAATCACAGGTTACGATGTTTCAGTCATATGAATGGACAGAGTCAGTGATCACTGACTCTGTTCATTCAGAACAGGTACCTCCGCTCTCCATCCTGACGAGGACAGAGGGTGTAGCGGAGGACATGGAGGGGAAACAGAGCGCAGAGGGGGACAGCAGCAGGAGGGGGGAAACAGGACACGCAGCATGGAGCGCCGACAGCACATCACTCGAGGGGAGAGCAGCAGCACGGAGGACACAGGCATTGGTGAGGACAGCAGGATCACGAAGGGGGACACTGAGCGCAGACAGCAGCATCACGGAAGGGGACACACGGAGGGGGAGGGCAGCATAACTCTGCCTGGCCTCTCTGCTCAAAACCTCCGCCCGCTGACCAAGTATCGGGTCAGGCAAGTACTCGCACAAATGCTCTGTATCAGTCCCGATACCGATACTAGTATCGGTATCGGGACAACCCTAATAAATACACTCAATATTATTAGGTTCATCTTGCTAGTACCGGGTTGGACCCCCTTTTGCCTTCAGAACTGCCTTAATTGTTTGTGGCATAGATTCAGCAAGGTGCTGGAAATATTCCTCAGAGATTTTAGTCCATATTGACATGATAGGATCATGCAGTCGCTGCAGATTTGTCAGCTGCACATCCATGATGCGAGTCTCCTGTTTTAGCAGACAGGAGAAGCATCCGGAGTAATCTTCTACTGCTGTAGCCCATCTGCTTCAAGGTGCTGTGTGTTGTGCGTTCAGAGATGGTATTCTGCATACCTTGGTTGTAATGAGTGGTTATTTGAGTTACTGCTGCCTTTCTATCATCTTGAACCAGTCGGTCCTTTTTCCTTTGACTTTAACAAGACATTTTCGTCCAAATTGCCGCCGCTCACTGGATTTTTTCTTTTTCGGACCATTATCTGTAAACTCTATAGATAATGCGTGAAAAATCCCAGTGGATCAGCAGTTTTTTTTAAGATACTCAGACCAGCCCATCTGGCACCAACAACCAAGCAACGTTCAATGTTACTTAAAGGGGTTGTAAAGGTACAATTTTTTTTCCTAAATATCTTCCTTTACCTTAGTACAGTCCTCCTTCACTTACCTCATCCTTCCATTTTGCTTTTAAATGTCCTTATTTCTTCTGAGAAATCCTCACTTCCTGTTCTTCTGTCTGTAAACTCCACACAGTAATGCAAGGCTTTCTCCCTGGTGTGGAGTGTCGTGCTCAGCCCCTCCCTTGGACTACAGGAGAGTCAGAACGCGCTCTACATTGCAGATAGAGAAAGGAGCTGTGTGTTAGTGGGCGTCCTGACTCTCCTGTAGTCCAAGGGAGGGGGCGAGCACGACACTCCACACCAGGGAGAAAGCCTTGCATTACTGTGTGGAGTTACAGACAGAAGAACAGGAAGTGAGGATTTCTCAGAAGAAATAAGGACATTTAAAAGCAAAAATTGAAGGATGAGGTAAGTGAAGGAGGACTGCACTAGGGTAAAGGAAGCTAGTTAGGGGGAAAAAATTGTACCTTTACAACCCCTTTAAATCCTCTCTTTCTTACCCATTCTGATGCTCGGTTTTAACTTCAGCATGTCGCCTTCACCACATCTAGATGCCTAAATGCACCGAGTTGCTGCCATGTGATTGGCCGATTAGCAATTTGTGTTAGCAAGCACTTGAACAGGTGTACCGAATAAAAAAGTGGCCAGTGAGTGAATACGAGTTTTATTAGCTGCGTTTTAGCTGTATACCTGGAGTATAGCAAATACAATCAATAGGGCACCAAGCAGCAACTGGGAGTAATAAAGAATTAGAAAAGACATGCAGATTTCCATTCACATTCATTTTCTAAGAAAACAGTAGCTATGGGCTTATGACATAATGGAGGAGTAGAGGTTGCCTCTTTAGTGCAAAGTGCGCGATATGTATATCCAAAAAGGTATGTGAGAACATGCAAAATATATGAGCTTGATCATGCCCTCCTCCAGCCTGCAAAGACTCTTTTACTGCTAACAAATTGCCGAAGCCATTAAAAGAACCATAAAAAGTGAGATGAAAGACTGTGGGGTCCAAGCTGGACAAAAATTGGCCAACTTCACCATAACCTGCCAAGTTATACTTTTTTGTTGCTCCCTAAGCTCTATGCCAAACAAGCCATTGTTTCCCTGTACTGCACTGTTAATGGCCAACAAGACTGAAAAACAGCTTTATGAAATTTGGAATAAATGGATCAATAATATTAGGCCGTTTACGCACTATAATCCAGCGTTTCTTGATGTACAGCTAGCTGTTCATAGAGCAACAAAAAGGAGACATTTGCAAGGCTCTCCATTACCCTTAAATAAGGAATAATGCCCGCAAATTTAGATTTGCGACAGATGGACACCTTTCATTTTAGAGTGGAGGTTTCTCTAAAAATAAACTTTTAAGATTAGATTGATGCTCATTTTGTCTAGGGGAATCGGGTAGTTTTTTTAAAAACGAAGCAGTACTTACCGTTTTAGAGAGCGATCTTCTCCGCCGCTTCCGGGTATGGTCTTCGGGTCTAGGCGTTCCTTCTTGATTGACAGGCTTCCGGCTGTCGCATCTATCGCGTCACGATTTTCCGAAAGTAGCCGAACGTCGGTGCGCAGGCGCCATATAGAGCCGCACCGACCTTCGGCTTCTTTCGGCTACTCGTGACGCGATAGATGCGACCGTCGGAAGCCTATCAAGAAGGAACGCCCAGACCCAAAGACCATCCCCGGAAGCGGTGGAGAAGATCGCTCTCTAAAACGTAAGTACTGCTTCGTTTTTTAAAAACTAGCCGATTCCCCTAGACAAAATGAGCATCAATCTAATCTTAAAAGTTTATTTTTAGGGGAACCTCCACTTTAAGGAGGGAATGCTATGCTTTGCTAGAAGAGTTATAAAGGGTTTACTTGGAAAATCCAATTCAAAAAAAGGGCATATCCATCATCTAGCGCCATCTTTTTTTAGACATTTTTTGCCAATGTACCGTTTAAAATGACTACTAAAAGTCCAGTCCATGAAGAAATTAAAAACGAGTGACAGTCATCGCAAACACATACAGGCCTATCTTGGGCACATCAGATAGATTCTTCTCAGTGAAAACACTTTTACAGCACAAAAAGTGTTCAAGGTATCCCAGATGCAACCCTACTTATTATGCTGGCTTCTTTATCCAAAAGCATTTTACCCCCAGCCCAGTAGTATTTCAGACAAACATATTCGCCAGCACACCGTGGATCGTACAAATTGTCCAAAAGTTTAATGCAGTGAAAACATCACAAGGATTGCAAACGTTTCGAGGCCACGCAGGACCTCTTCTTCAGGCAGAAGAGGTCCTTGCCTGAAGAAGAGGTCCTGCGTGGCCTCGAAACGTTGCAATCCTTGTGATGTTTTCACTGCATTAAACTTTTGGACGTTTTGTACGATCCGTGGTGTGCTGGTGAATATGTTCGTATGATTTGTTGTTCCAGTTCCCAGCTGGTGATCGCTTCAGCACCCATTTTTGCACTTATTGGCCGTTTTTCCAGAAAGGTGTGCGATTGGAATATTAACTAAGACAGTAGTATTTCAGAGCGAGTATTTGATTTGCTTCTGTAAGAATACAGATGTAGTGTAACAGGCGTCTTTGTTTTCATTTGCAGATATCGAAATTTATTCTCAAAGCCCCAATTTAAAAGCATATACATAGGTTTGTTCTTAGAAGGTCAAACATGTCATCTGTTCTCAAAAGGGAGAGAAAAAGAATCGATGAGGCTTGCAGCTCTTACCTGTTTGTTCAAAGGCCGGAAAAGGCAATCCCTCCAAGTAACTAAGGCAAGCTGGAAAGAAGAGAAATCAATGATCACTAGGTGACTATTGCCAAGAATAACACAACGAACAGCAATAAGACTACCAAACAAGACAAGTTAGATTCCATTTATTAAAACGTGCAGGAACGTTTTCTCATATGGGGGGGGGGGATATAAAAAAAAAAAAAAAAAAATCTAAAAAAGGGGAATGCATAAATTCCCCCCCATCAGGGCAACATTACATTATGCACAAGAACATTATGTTGTTCTATAGAGCCAAATCAATGATTTGATAGGTATTGGATAGCACCAAGCACCTCTCGGTTTATTAATCACGAAGAACCAGTTACGCATTCCTGCCCCCCATCCCGACAGTTTATTTTGCTCCTGTGCCGTTTGGAGGAGTGGGAGAGCCCAAGAACCATGATGGGAAGGGGGGGGGGGGGGGCCGGGACCAGGGGGACAGCACTACACAGGACAGTAAAGTAATTGGACAGCTCTAAAACTGCCTGGATCTCTTTTACACAAGAGCAGGGGGCTGGCTAACAGCTTTAACCAGTGCCAAGCAGCAAAGTGTAATCTCCTTAGGATGTTTTGGAGGTAGAAATAAGGAAGACAACACAATTTTCTAGATCAAATGAACCGCTAAAGCCTCGTACATACGATTGGATTTTCCGCAGACAAAGCGTCAGACTTTGTCCGAAGGGTGTTGGCCAGGAACTTGTCTTGCATACAAACGGCACACAATTGTCGGCCCACAAACAAGAATGTAGCGACATACTGAGTGTTTTTTCAGCTCTTTAGCGCCACCCTTTGGGCACCTTCTGCTAAATGTGGCGTTTGGTGAGCATTGCTTCCGAGTTTGTACTTTGGACTTTTGTACACACGATCGAAAAATCTGACAACAGTCCGTTGTTCGTAGAACATTTTAAAGCCTGCCATGCAACATTTGTCCACAGAAAATCCGACAATTGTCAGATGGAGCGTACAGTCAGATTTTCCGCCAACAGGCTGTCATCCCACAATTCCTGTCAGAAAATCCGATCGTGTGTACGAGAATTTAGACCACCTTAAGCTGGAAGGAATTACGTGGTCCTACGCAACCTTGTCCTTGTGAGGCATAGGAAAAGGCCCCTTCTAAAAAAAAATGGCACAGGCTCAGATACCCTCTCAACTGAGGTGACATAAGAAAGACAGACAATCTTGCATGACAGGAAAATGAGAGAAACATTCTAATGGGTTTAAACGATAGCCTCTGAAGGACCAACACCACCAGCCTGAGGTCCCATGGAGTTAGAGGGGAGCACACTGGGGCTCTGACTGAAAAGTGGGAAACCATTAGTCTCTGAATGAGCACTGCCAAGGCATAAAACCTGACATCTCAGTCCTCAGGGCTAAGGACTTGTCCAGCCCTAAATTAAGGTAGTGGAACAACCATGCTAGCTGGGATGAAGCTTTCCCTTCTCGCAACAAGTAAAAAAATTCTTCTATGTGTGATAATAAAGAAAAAAAAAAAACGGAGGGCTTTCTGGCCTTCAGCAAAGTGAGCATCATTGAAATTCGCAAGATATGGGCTTTAACAGCCAAGCCATTAAAGCCAGGGATCGTGAAGTAGGAAAAACACAGGACCTGGAGAGAAGATCTGAACAGCTGGGTAGGTCCACAGAGTCCGCTAGAAATCTGGCTCTGTCCAAGCACCACGCCCTCCAGGGCCAATTCGGTCAAAGAGAATGACTGGAATGCCTTCCCTCATTTCTTCGAGGCAGAAGCTGGGGAGGGGGGGGGGGACACACATCAGGCTTCTCTCTTCTCTGAAGACCGAAGGATCATTGGACAAAAAAAATTTCAGTTTGTCATTTAGTCTGAAGACGATATCTATTTTTGGTATCCCCCACTAAAGAAAGTTGGAGGGTGGAGGGACTATGATTCAGCTGCTGGCAGTTTAGGAAGTCCATCTAAACCAGAACATGTAGTTCCACATGATCTCTGCTTCTTGAAGATCTTCATGGCATTTGATGCATTCCACAGCCTGGACAGTGTTAGCTTGGACCTGACTGTCTATCCCCAGGACTCCTCACTAGCCAGGTTGATGTCCATCGTCGGTATACGTGCTACATTATGGGATGAAAGGATTTTCCAGCACCGGACTGGATAGATTTGGAATGTTTAGGCAGCCGCTAGGACTCAGAAGCAACGACTTGTGGAGAAAAGGACTCCAGAAGGGGCAACTTTAAGCTAGTTCACATCAAGTCTGTCAGAAAGTCCACAGTGGTCTTTGTGTCTAAAACATCCCTGGACCTCAAGATTCCACTTGAGGAGGTCTCATCTACAGAGGATTTTTCAATCACAACAGCTTCCTCCTATTCCTAAGGCGCTTCTACCAATACCTCATTCCGCCACCAAAGGATACAAATGCTTGTAGGGCCAAGCATTCCAAAGAGCAAGAACTCCTAAAATGGAAATATTAGATAAGGACATTTGAACCTTACTGGAGGCAATATGAGGTGAACTGCACAGGGGCTTCTTCCTAGCTGATAGATTTGGGAGCTCACCCCATGGCCCTCCTACTTGCATAATAGCATAGCCTGCAGAGGTTCAGTGGGCCTGTAAACCCAATACTGGGGTGTCCATCCAGCTGTGCTTGTCATGGCCAGATACCCAAGTTGCTAGTCACCCTAACAAATGTACCTATTCTTATAAAGCACAGGTGCTGCTGCATTGCGTACATTTGTGACTTTGCCGAGTATTGCAGGAGTTGCCCTGGAACCGTGTTGCCCACAGGATCCAGCTTCAACCAGCAACAGTACAGACTTGTCCCTGCTCTTGCATTTATCCAGGTATGACCCTGAGGCCAAAAGGGGCCATAGGTGACCAGTCCATAATATAGGGTTCTAAAACCCACAGAAAAAATAAAAAACAAAAAATTCAGAGAGAAAAAACTGTAGGCACACCCATCACCTACAGACACCAGGTAAAAACTGAGACTTAGCGAAGCTGGGGGTGGGATATCCTGTCCCTTTTTGACCAGTGTACATTCAGCAGAAGGTGGCAGTATAACCCAAGAAGACCGGAATATGAAGTGCCTGTGATGTAGGATTAAAAGAAAGCATATGTATTCAAATTTGCTACCAAAAAAAAGCCATCTTCTGTCCTGAAAAAAACACGTATAATACAACACAGAGACTAAAAACGAAAAAAAAAGGAAAATTGTGCGGAACTGGGACATCGCCAAAATGAAGAACATGCTCTGGGATTTAGGGAGAAAAAAGGTCTGGGGACTTAAAGAGTAACTCCACTTTTGATGAGAAAAAACAAACAAAACAAAAACGATCCCCTCTGGGTGATCAATGTACAGTGCAGATTTCTACTTGTTTCTGCTGAAGAAATAGCTGTTTGTTTGAACACATCTTTTGCATACTGAATAGGAGCGACTAATAATCAGCTGTTGAAATCAGTGCAAAAGTTGCAGTGTCTGCATTCCTTTATTAATTCATGCCTAGTGACCACCTCCCCAAAATAGAAATGTGTGTTGCAGAGGATGCCTAAAATCAAAACTTGTATCCAATGCCGATCGGAATTTCCGACAACGAAACAGTGGATTTTTTTTCCCCGGCTCAAACTTTTGTTGCATACACACGGTCACACAAATGTTGTCGGAAATTCCGAATGTCAAGAACGCGGTGACGTACAACACTACGACAAGCCGAGAAAAATGAAGTTCAATGATTTTGCCTTCAGAAAATTTGAGAACCAGCTCTGAAATTTTTGCCGTCGGAAACTCTGACAGAAAAATGTCCACGGTCATAATTTCTGTGCAAAAGCTCACATCGAACATTTGTCCGAAAATCCGATCATGTGTACGTGGCATTAGCGTAGACTTCTGTGAAAATCAGTGAGCCAATCACAAGCAGGGAATGACATTTTTGGAGGTGTTCTGTGCAACGGTATGCAGGATGTTATATTGCATTTAATTTTGCATTGAATCTTACAGAAAATACATCACTGTAGATTACCGTATATACTTGAGTATAAGCTGACCCGAATATAAGCCGAGGCACCTAATTTTACCACAAAAAAATTGGTACTCCCTGGTAAAAAAAAAAAAAAAAAAAAAAAAAAAAAAATCGGTACTCCCTGGCTGTAGGTCCCCCAGACAGGAAAACCTTGCACACTTGTAGAGGAGAACTGGGGCTACATGTGAGCCAAGTTTTTGGTCCAGAGAACCTACGGCCAGCACCGGGTCCCCAAACTTACCAGAAAAATTACGTTCAACATGGGAGTCTGTCTATAGAAGGGGTGCCAGACTTTGAAGAATCACTGCTCCCTGGCCAACAAACTTTGCACACTTGTAGAGGAAGAGTGGGGCTATATGTGTGCCAAGATTGGGGTCCAGGGGACCTACGGCAGGCCGGTACCCAGGCCCCAAAGTCCGGGAGATCAGGAGCAAAAAGATGACTCGAGCATAAGCCGAGGGGAGCATAAGCCGAGGGGAGCATTTTCAGCACAAAAAAAAGGTGCTGAAAAACTCAGCTTATACACGAGTATATACAGTAATATAGAAAGGTACTTTTTAATAAGATTAAATTACAATATGGCATGCATAGCAATTGTATATGCCATGTTAATTTTTTATTTGCTAGGTTTTTTTCCCACAAAAGTGGAATGACTCCTTTTAGTGGTTTACGTGCATCTTTGTTGTTCCATTTTAACAAAGTAAAATAAAAAAAAAAAATAAAAAAAACACCACACACAAAATAAATCCATTACAAGTCAATGGTCTACGACGATAAAACATAAAAATACTTTAATGCACTGTAAATATATGTGAAATCACTGGTTAAAGTGGATGTAAACCAAAAAACATGTTATTTATTTTTTGATGTCACAATGTAAAGTATAAGATTTCCTATCATCTGTGCCCAATCTTACCACACAGAGTTAATCCAGCTCTAAGCAATCATCTTTTATTGTTCAGTGAAATACAACAGACTTCCAGATAAAAACCAAAGTCCTTGCTTCTGAAAAAAAGTGCACAATTCACATCCCCCTCCCCTGTGTTTTGATTAATTGTTTTCAAAATATGGGGTGAGTCACAGTTCAGTGCCATGAGAAAATGCAACAGCCATCAGCATATACATAGAGCTGGAGGGAAGAGGGGAGGGGGATGTGAATTGAGCACTTTTTACAGAAGCTGTGTATGTCTGCAAGCAGTGCACGAGATATGTAAATAACCTGTCACTCAAGCAAGGACTTTGGTTTTTATCTGGAAGTCTGTTTTAGTTTCCTGAACAATAAAAAGAGGATTGCTCAGAGCTGGATTAACTCTGTATGGCAAGACTGGGCACAGATTATAGGAAATCTTATTCTCTACATTGCAACATCAAAAAAAAAAATTGGGGTTTACATCCACTTTAAGTAAAAAAAATAAAAAATTATATTGGCCCTAAACAATTATGGTTTTCCTGTACATAAGGAATTAATAAGGATGTATAAAGAATAAAAACCGCCTACCGAGTAAATTTCATATATTCCTTTGCGCCCTTCATCACACTCACGCCGAACCCAATGGCGGTTGAGATATGCACAAATGCCATTCAGTACTTTACTAGAAAACCGATAGTCTTCCCACTGTTGTGTGTAAAACTTTAGTACACTTTCATCCATGAGATCTTCTCCATCCTGCAGAGTGAGCACATAAACCTAATCATACAAAAGATCCTAGGGTCATGTTCTTGGAATATCTAGGTTGTGTAGCAATAATTTAGGACAGAAATACATTCTTCTATTTTACTCATGTTTCTGCCACATATTCTAAGAAAATAAAGTGGATATATTGAATTAAAATTTACACAAATTAGTAAGGCAGATCACATTATTATTTTGAGTAAATAAATAGTACCTTGTTCTTGCCATGAATAAAAAAAACACGCTGCTCCCGAGCTCCCTCATGTGACACAGAGCCTAGATCACATGGTTTCTGGTCACCAGGAGCACAGTGGGTGTTTCACATCATTAGAGACTGTAATGAAACTATTGTTGTCAATCAGACAGACTCTGTCTGGTAGACTAAAAATGAAATAAGAGGAGCAAGGTACAACTATTATGAGGTAAAACTAAAGCAGCGACCAGGCTTGCATTTAACTGATCTTTCAAAATACACAGAAAACAAAATAAAAAAAAAAGACAAATTGCTCTTTTAAAATAAAAACACTCACCTTTAGTAGATTTGTTAAGTAACTCTTCAAAAACTCTTTTAATCTCTTATAGAGTTCAAGCCCAACAAACTGAGCCCCTCCAGGGGTCTGGCCTTTTTTGGACTTTGATGGTGGCACTCCAGAACCTCGTGCTTGATTAGACTGGTGTACACTTGTACAGTAGTTATAAACATGACTGAGAGGACAAGTTAAGGCGAAAAACTAGGATACCATAATGCACATTCAGAAAAAAAGAAAAACACCACAAAAAAGTGCCATAAAATAGATTTCCCTTTGCATTTATTTGGCTGCTAGTCAAATAGTTATTAAAACAGAGAGCTGAAAAAAGTATTTGTGAACAGTTTCATCAGCCAATATATTTTGTTCTGTTACAGGACCCTTTTTTTTGGTGCGCACCAGAATGGGATCGCATGGGTGTTTACACCTATGCGATCCGATTCATGTCCAAGCCGTCAGTTCGCAGTGCGATCTGCGAGCCGATAAGGGGGTGCTGTCAACATTGTACGACACTCCCCAGCAGTTGGCATATGGCAGTGTGAACTGCCATGCGAGTCGGATGCGATGCAGAAACACGCAGTGGATTCGCAGGGTTCCCGCATTGCACCAGGGTGAACCCAGCCTAAAAGGGGAGTTCCAGCCAATATTTATATTTATTAAAAGTCAGCAGCTACACAAAGTGTAGCTGCTGGCTTTTAATAAACAGACACTTACCTGCTCCAGCGACGCGCCGGCCAGGGCTCCGCTCCTCTCCCCCCGGCCGGCGTCTTCATTGTCACTGTGGGCACCCGGCCGTGACAGCTTTCGGCTTCACGGCCGGGCACCCACTGCGCATGCGCGAGCGGCACTGCGCATGCGCGGCCCGGCGCTGTTAGATTGGACAGGCGATCGCCTAGGACCTGTCACGTGTCCTAGGCGATCGCCTACAGGGAGGGGCTGCCAAAAAGCAATTAAGCTTAATCGCCTTTGCAGCCCCTCGGCGGAAGGAGGAAGTGGGACAGGAAGTCCCCTTCTCCTGAAGCCCCCACTCCCCCCCTCCTTGGCATGTAAGGGGGTAAGGAGTGGGATAAGCGGAAGTTCCATTTTTGGGTGGAACTCCGCTTTAAGGTCATGTATTCGTATTCACACTGGTGAGATGCGAGAACCCTGCAAATCCACTGCGGGTTCCCGCATTGCACCCGACTCGCATGGCAGTTCACACTGCTGGGAAGCGTCATACAACATTAACGACGCCCCCAAATCAGCTTGCATATCGCATTGCGAACTGACAGTTCGGACATGAATCGAACGCCTAGGTGTGAACACCCATGCGATCAGATTCTGGTGCGGAGAAAAAAAAAAAAAAAAAAAAAAGGGGGTCCTGTGCGTGTTTGGTCCAAATGCGGTGCGATATCATCCATTACTATCTGCACAGCTGAAATCGCATTGCACAGACATCGCATGCGATATGCGAATCACATGCCATATCGCACTAGTGTGAACCGGGCCTAAGGGCTGCATTTTATGCTGTACAAGTATACATGGATCTTATTTGCCACCGATCAATATGAACAATATGTAATTGCCGGCAATGGGGGGAAGACACTGATCACCCATGATGAATCAGCCTTGACCGAGTCATTCAGAATCATCCGAGGTCATTCTGTGCAAGTGCCAGATGAATGACTCGTTCAGGACCCAACTATAAACATCAACAGAGTGTAACCAGCAGTGCGGTAACACGGATTGCACAATGTCAGCTCTGAGCAGCAGCAGTGATCATTGGCATGCATGGAAAGGTTACATTCTTGCAGCGTACACACTCGTTTCTGTGCAGGATCCTTCTGCCAATGAGATCCTACATAAAGTCTCACCTCTAATGAAGGGTATCCCAACATCCTGCTTCTTGTTGTGGAAATCCTCTGTTCGCCGTTGTCAGATCCTCCACGCAGCTGTCAATTGCTGGCGCTGCATGGGTTAAGATCAGTGGCTGTAAAGTCTCTTGACCTCCCTCCTTTCTCACCTCCAGCACCATTAAATAAATAAAAAAAACACTTGTATTGTTTTTACAGAATGCAACACACTGGGATGATTTACAAAAACTGGAGTGTGCAAAATCTGGTACAGCTCTGCATTGAACCAATCAGCTTCCAGGTTGTTTTTTTGGTCAAAGCTTAAATTGAACCACCTGAAGCAAGAAGCCAATTGGCTGCCATGTACAGCTGCACTAGATTTAGGACTCTCCAGTTTTAGTAAGGCCCCTTCACACTGGGGCGGGAGCCGCAGTGGCGGTATAGCGCCGCTAAAAATAGCAGCGATATACCGCCGGATTTGCCACGGGATTCGGCCGCTAGCGGTACGGTATTAACCCCCGCTAGCAGCCAATAAAGGGTTAATAATGCCCGCAATGTGTCTCTGCATAGGCGCATTTGGGGGCGGTATTGCCGCGGTTTATGATTGTTTTAAATGTGAAGGAGCGGTATACATACCGCTCCAAAGATGCTGCTGACAGGAGATTTTTTTCTCTCCTGCCAGCACACCGCCTCAGTGTGAAATCCCTCGGGCTTTCACATTGAGGTTGCTGGGCAGGAGTTTTTCAGGCGGTATAGCAGCGATATTTTTAGCGCTGTACCGCCTGAAAAACTCCTCAGTGTGAAAGGGGTCTAAATCAACCTCATTCTGTGAACTGGGGAGGGGAGATGATTAGAGGATTCCCCTCTTCCACTCACAGAATGTGTTACATATTGTAAGTTTGTTCTTAAAGGAGTTGTAAAGGTAATTTTTTTCCCCCCCTAAATATCTTCCTTTACCTTAGTGCAGTCCTCCTTCACTTACCTCTTCCTTCCATTTTGATTTTAAATGTCCTTATTTCTTCTGAGAAATCCTCACTTCCTGTTCTGTCTGTAACTACACACAGTAATGAAAGGCTTTCTCCCTGGTGTGGAGCGTCGTGCTCGCCCCCTCCCTTGGACTACAGGAGAGTCAGGACGCCCACCAACACAGCTCCTTTTTCTATCTGCAACATAGAGA